>NC_089262.1:26238443-26541473 GCF_963930625.1 Muntiacus reevesi | reverse complement strand
ATAGATTGGGGCAGCTTTCTCATATATTTGATTAAATGTGCTTTTTACATTTACATTCAACTCTGCTGGCTTTCAACAAAACATTTGACACCAGTCACCTCCTATTCCATCATTTCTGGAATGAAAAATTGACTTTTCCATATGCTTATATTTACAAAACATTATGCTGGGAGGGATTGGGATCAGGAGGAGAAGGGGACGACAGAGGATGAGATGGCTGGATGGCATCACCGACTCAAAGGGCATTAGTTTGAGTAAACTCCAGGAGTTGGTGATGGACAGGGAAGCCTGGTGTGCTGTGATTCACGGGGTCACAAAGAGTTGGACATGACTGAAGGACTGAACTGAACTGAACTGAACTGAACTAAAGATGGGCAAATTGTTGTTCCTAAAAAATTGAAACATGCACATACCATACCACACACACATACATACACACACTCCTAAATGTGTCTATTAACTTTGGGGACAATATATCACATGGTTAGGAAGAATGTAGAAGTAAAATTATTCTTGCAACTAATAATTTGGTTTAGAATATTGTAAAAACAATGTGACTTAAATGTGTAAATAGGGTTTGATCATTAATTTTCACATAATAAACCCACTGACTTTACCAATATTTTTGTGATTCTTTATGTGGATATATGAATAATATGGCATGTAGAATTAAATCATTGTACAATAAATTTTATTTTTTGCAAAGAATAACTATTGAAAACCATCTTATTCTTTAACTTTTTCTTTAGTAAGATTACACTATTACATGTAAACAAATTTACTATTAATATGTCCATTATATAAAAAATAACCTGAAATATTGTCACACTTGTCATCTCAAAAGTCTAATTTCCCATTATTGTAATCTCATATCCTATGCCTATGACCTGAGAATTCATAGGGCTAGTTTCATAGCACAGGGAAATATTGCATTTCCAGGATAATACCCTTCCCTGAGAATTCCTACAGGACAAGTCCAGAGCAAGGATTTGCTTGTTCAGACAGAATTCAGACAATGTGCTTATATATAATGTCCTCTTGAGTGACAATAAAAAGAAAAGAACAGAAAGAAGGGAAGTTGTAAATTTGTACTATGAAAATTTATAGTGGATTCTAATTTATATAGAACAAACAGTACTCATTTTATGGTATTCATTCATAATGGGTTACCAAGGAAAGGGTAAAAATAAATAAATAAATAGATCTCATCTTTGTAGTAGGAAATGGCAGCCTGCTCCAGTATTCTTGTCTAGAAAACTCCATAGACAAGAGGAACTGGTAGACTAAAGTCCATGGGGTTGCAAAGAGCTGGACACTACTGAGCATACATGCACATGTATGTATAATGCTGTTTATTTCAGAACCTCGCCTCCAATTTTCATGTAGTCAAATGAATCATTTTTTCATTTATAGCTTTATCTTTTTTACCACTGAATATTATTTAAAAAATCCTCATATATTTTAAAGTCAAATAGTTCTACAGTAGAATTTATCTTTTATGTACTATTATATAGTTGCTTAAACTACTGTAAATGTCAAGTGAAATGTTTTTAACTAAATGAATTCCATGATTCTGTACCTCAAGAGTAATACATGTGGAAAAGCCAAAAGACCTGTTTCCAACAGTGTTAGAAATGCATTTACATCCTGACAATGAGAGTGCTAATGAAGTATAAACATTTTCTTCATTTTAAAGGCATTCTTATTGGTTAACTGCACAACACCTTGTATCTTCTGTAGAAAGACTGTTTTTCCTAACAGAGTTTGGGATGAATCCAATAAGAATGGACCTTTCTTATGTGAGGGAGACATAACTGATTACATTAACATGTGCCATATGGTTTTGAGACCACTATAGTCATGAGGATGTAAACTATGCAGAGCAGAATAATTTGTTATCACACAAAAGAACAGAAAAGTCCCAGGAATTTTTAATTCACAGAACTGAAAAAATAATCTTGTAAAAATGGTAATTGTAAGCTGGAGCTATATTGTTTGTGTACAGCTAACATCTCCAATTAAAGATGTCTATGGATGCCAGCATCATCGTAGTGATTACTTCGTGTGTCAGTGCCCATGTGGTGTGTATTTACTGCGGCCTGTGTTAGGAACCTGTGTTTGCAGACATCTGACTGTGAGCACAATGATAGCAAATCATCTCTACACATTCAATGCAAACAAGATGCCAGGAAAAGAACTCTTGCATATGCAGTTCCAGTCAGATTCAAAGGGTTTAAATCTATTTACTTTTTCAGCTGTGATCTAAATGATAAATTCTAAGCAAATCTCTCTACTGTGATTTAGCTGAATGATGAAAACTTTTCTTGGGAGGAATCCATGATTTATAGAGCCTAGTACCAAATAGAATTTCTTGAAAGCATGAGAATTAATCATTTTGGGTAGATTTGCTTTTTTTTTTTCTTTTGGTTTAAAAGCATGTCCGTCTTTTCTCCCACCCCAGGCAAACTTCCTTGCTACTCATTACTCACTGCTATGTACAGGTGCCCCCTGGTTTAAGCATCTTTCATAGCACTGGCCATAGACAGGGTACACATTCAATGCTGTTTACTAAATGTGATTGTGAAAAAGCTGAGTTAATAAAGTGGGGGGGAGCATAAAATATGTTCTCTCTTTCTGATCACTGGAGTATATCATTTTCTGCTACTTGCTACTCTAGGGGACAATTTTTTCTATAGTGGAATAAGCCTTCATATTTTGGAAGCCCAAAGGGAAGAATATATGTCCTAGAATCTAAGACTTCTTTAATTTCTACCTTAGAAGAGGTAGATTTAAGAGTTGTTTTCCTTTTACATGGTTTTCAGCAGATGTCATTTTTAACATGGAGTAAATTACAAATCACATATGAAATTTAGGTAACCATTGTAGGTGGCTTATTAAACGAGATGAATTGTGGGGTTGTCAGGAGAGTTCAATGATCAAAACATCTCTTCTCTCAGGCTAATGCTTTTTATTAGACTTGTGCTTTTAAACATGAATAGTATATCTATAGCCTGTTTGCACATTCCTAGTGGTTCAGCAATAAAGAATTGGTATGCAGTGCATGAGACACAGGAGATGTGGGTTTGATCCTGGGGTTGGAAAGATCCACTGGAAGAGGGCGTGGCAGCCCACTCCAGTGTTCTTGCTGGGAAAATCCCATGGACAGATGGGTCTGGTGGGCTACGGTTCACGGGTTGGCAAACAGCCCAATATGACTGAGGTGACTGAGCATGCATGCATGCAAAACCTGTTTAGAAATCATTTACTCTAATGCTGGCAGTACAGATTAAGCAACTGTACAGATTAAGACATTTTAAAGAGAGTAAATATAGAAGCCAATAGACTTGGATCTTGCCAGAGTCATCCAGTTTTTGTTTAGGCCAGTTGATCAATTTATTTATATGCTTTTCCATTAGTTTAAAATTTTTACCATTTCAATTTACAACCAAATATTATTGAAGAGTTTAAGACATCGCACTAGTATTATAACCGATGCCTTTTGTTATTCAGTCACTAAGTCGTGTCCAGCACTTTGTGACCACATGAACTGCCAGCTCACCAGGCTTCCCATCTTCCACCGTCTCCTGGAGTTTGCTCAAACTCATGTCCATTGAGTCGGTGATGCCATCCAACCATCTCATCCTCTGTTGTCTCTTCCTCCTCCTGTCTTCAATCTTCACCAGCATCAGGGTCTTTTCCAATGACTCAGCTCTTTGCATCAGATGGCCAAAAAGACTCAGCCCTTCCAATGAATATTAAGGGTTGATATACTTTAGGACTGACTGGGTGGATCTCCTTGCAGTCAGTTCTTCCCATCAGATGGCCAAAGTATTGGAGCTTCAGCTTCAGAATCAGTCCTTCCAATGAATATTAAGGACTGATTTTGTTTAGGATGGGCTGGCTGGATCTCCTTGCAGTCCAAGGAACTCTCAAATGTCTTCTCCAACACCACAGTTCAAAAGCATCAGTTCTTCGGTGCTCGGCTTTCTTTACAGTCCAGCTCTTACATCCATATGTGACCACTGGAAAAACCATAGTCTTGACTAGACAGACTTTTGTTGGTAAAGTAATGTCTCTGCTTTTTAGTATGCTATTTAGGTTGGTCATAACTTTCCTTCCAAAGAGTAAGCGTCTTTTAATTTCATGGCTGCAATCACCATCTGCAGTGATTTTGGAGCCCCCCAAAATAAAGTCTGACACTGTTTCCACTGTTTCCCCATCTATTGATAAGAAAAAAATCTGCAAAAGAGATTGTGGTCTGAGAGTACAATGTGACAAAGGCAGATACATGATTAGAACCTCTAGCTATACATCCTTAAAGCTGTTAATTAAATTTGTACCTCACTTAACTGAACATTTCTTTGAATATCTATCGTCCTGTCACCAAATCATGACCAACGTATGATGCTGTTATGAAATATTAATTTGACTGATTATAATTTAGAATTCAGAAGAATATTGTTACCAGCTAATAACTGCAGTCTCTTCAGACCATGAAAAGCCTGTTTTTTTTTGACAATTTATGTCAAAGGAATTCTGTAAAGGGGAAATTATTTGGCTGCCTGCTGAAGCTATACATAGCAACACAGAGAAACTGCAAATGTATAGAAATTGTATTGATATTGTCACTTTAGGATTGGTTCCCACAAGTGATACATATCATATTTCTGTTGAATGGCCTTCTATATTGCATGCTTAAGAATATATTCAATCTCCATTATTAGGCAAAGATCCCAGAGAGCACATTTCACTTTTTACTCACCTTTTGGGCCTATGCTTCATACAATGCTATGAAAATATAAAGTACTTATATACTTGTTGAAAAAACAAATGAAAGGAAAAGAAAGTTGTTTTGCCTGATAATAAGACTTCTAATATATCCTTGTATTAGGTATTTTCTCTTGTAAATTTATATCATATTTATTTAATTTTGGATGAAATAACATGGATGTAAAAGTGAACTATTTTTATAGAATGCTGCTAATGACAACAGATAGACTCTTTAAGCATTAAATGAATTCAAGGGACATTTAACAGAATTAATCTTTAAGAAAAGATTGACCTGAAAAAGCGTTCAGTGTCTGCTCAGTGTTACTTCACCTGGGAAGGAAAAGGCCCATTTAAACTGACAGAAATTGATGCAATGACCCAAATTAGTAAAATAAGGCCAATTTTAAATCAGGTTAAAAGATGATTTTTTTTTTAATATAAAATGGGCATTTGAAAAGGGAACAAAAAAAATTAAACAATAGGGACCCAAATACAGTTAAATGTACATTGAAATTTTCATAAGAAGCTGGGAAAAAAAAATTCCATTATGTATCTCCAGAAAACATAGAATATCAGACACAGTGAAATGGAGCTGTACTGATAAATGTTTTCTGGAAGATCTATAGCTCAAATTCACAGAACCTAAATATCATGTTAACTAAATAATAATTATTTTAAAAGATTGGAAAAACTTAAGCAAAATAAAATAAGGCCTACACGCTGCTTAGAGAGTCTTAAAAAGTTAACTATGTTCACTCAAGTGTAATGTTAGAAAAATATATTAGTAATGACTATGATGAGCTATTATTATTTTAAAATTGCATGATTTTCTAATTAAAATAATAATATAACCAGTAAAAATGGTGTGTTTCTCATTCTGCCTCATATATATTTGCCTTCCATATATTCAAATATATGAAGAATACAAATGTATTAATTATAACTAGCTTATGGCTCAAACAGCACACTGAACTTCTGAAATTATTAGTTTCATCCTGTGTAAGTTCTCTGATTCTTTTGAGTCTGATCTGAATGTTCTGCATCATTCTATATCAGTATCAAAGAATATATAAAATTATTAGTTACCTCATCTGGCTATTGCTTTTGATTTATTTATATTTTTAGCACCAGAGATATTTATTTTTATTTTTTATCATTATTACTACAGTAGTGTTAGAAAAGTACTATTTTGAAATGTCTACTTTAGTTTTCATTGGTTCTCTTACCTCTGAATACACACTGGTTAAAAGACTAATTATTTTCTGCTCTGTTTCCGATATTCAGAATAACATGTGGAAAAAAATCATGATTTGTAAATTCTCCTTAAAGTATAATTTCTTATTTCTGAATAGGAGTATTTAAAATTAAAGCTAAAAATTCTGACCCAGATACTTATTTGAATCCTGGGAATGAGTGTTTCATCTTTCTTTCCTGATAAAGTAAAACTTGGATGTTCATTAATTTTTAATAATTTATAGTTATTAATTTGTCAGTGATTGCACATATCTACTTGGAGGATGTTGTTCAATTCTATTCACTAAATATAGCTCTATTATTCTCTTTAATGACGGCAGCATAAACATTTCATGAAGTTAGAAGTGCTATCAATTTCTTGAAGAACTGTGAAAAAAAAATGGTTCCTGTGATTCTGAAGGTTTGTGTCTTCCCCGATAGCTGAGAAATTCTTTGACTTCAGAAGTTTAGCCCTAAGGCCAGGTCTTGACCTACTTCAATTGTTGTGATGCTTTAATGGATTTTACACTGCAACATAACTTATATAACCAGTGTCTTTCATAATAGAAAAAGTTGTGTGTACTCTCTGATATGCATATGCTATGCATTTATAAGATGTGCCTATGAACAGTAATTGGTTTTTCTTATTCAATACCTCACATTCAGTCAAATTATTAAAAATTTTTGAATATGTTTATAGAGTCAATGATGAAATTTACATTTTATTTATTTTTTTTTTCAGGTTTTAAAACTTTTTATTTGCATTTCACCATCGTCCCACCCAGTTTCCTCCTTCACCAACATGCAAGTTTATGAATTATATTATTTTTACATATTATTCTATTTTACTGCTACATTTTGCAGTATAATATGACTATTTACCTGGAAAGGGATTACAACTTTCACTGAATTTTAAATAATTTTAATGAAGTTATAAAATCTCATGTGTTCTTTGAAGTATCTTTTTAAAATAATTCTTTCCTCATTCATTTCAGAAATTCCAGTGATTACAAACATATGTATGGTAATTAAAATGGTGATGACACTTTATCTTTGATGTTTGCTTTTCTGTGGTTAAAATATCCAAATATATATATATATCATGAATTTTTCTAAGAACACATTGGCATTTAGTTTTTCAGCTCTTTACTCATGCTTTCTGCACAATTTATTATCAAATGTAGCACATTAATTAACACTATGGATGTATGACTTTTACTGGTAATATCTTACAAAATGTGTTCTCAAATACATATCTCTACGTTAAAAGGCTGCAGTTTGATGAAAATTTCCTCTCAGGCAAGTATTACTTTTGGACTGCTTTTTCTCTTTACATTCACATAGCTAATGGCTGTATATTAATAACATTTTATGAAAAGTAGAAAGATAAACTTCTATAAATTCAGTGTAAGAAATAATCATAATATTCATGTGGCATCAAATATAGTAAGGTTTTAGTCACACAAATGCACCTGTGAAATTATGATTTTAAAGACAAAAAATTTGGATTCATGTGAACTCTGAAGACAGGAGCCCTTGTATTCATCTTTTACTTAAGAAGATGAAATTTGTGGGTTTATAATTTTTATATATAAATCTATACTTGGTGTGGATTATATAGTATTTTGGGCTTCCCTGATGGTTCAGTGGTGAAGAATCCTTCTGTTAATGCAGGAGATGTGGGTTTGATTCCTAGGTTGGGAAGATCCCTGGAGAAGGAAATGACAACAAGCTCCAATATTCTTCCCTAAGAAATCCCATGGGCAGAGGACCCTGGCAGTCTAGTCCTTGGGGTTGCAAAATAGTCAGACATGATTTAGCAACTAAATAGCAACAACAAATACCTTAGCCTGTGTTTACAAAAGCCTTAAAAGTGAATCACACATGTAGGGTAGGTTCCTTATGAAAGAATACTACTCATAGTTCCTCCCTTGCATGACATTGTTTAGCTTTTACATATACTATAAACAATGAGTTTTGTTACTATTCTTACTTTGTAAAATTATGTTTTACATTAATTAAAAAGAAAAAATAAGAGTATGTTTTACTTTATTTTTTTCCCCAATACTCATCCTTTCTTTATGTAGTATGATGCAATCATTTAGCATTCTACTTGGTAACTCCATCTAAAGTATCATTAGTTCCAGAATACAGTCATATTTAAAATAAAGAAGTTGCTTAGAGTAAATAAGAGTGGTAAATCATCTGCTCTCTTCACTTCATTAGACAGTTATTTGACTCTACTGAAAGAGTTTTCTGGATCTCCCAGGTCCAGGTGATATTTGATGACAAGATACTGAAAAACTTGTATATAGATAATGTTCATTTGTATACAGATTCCCAGGTTGTGCTGGTAGTAAAGAATCCACCTGCCAATGCAGGAGATATAAGAGATATCGGTTCAGTCCCTGGGTTGGGAAGATTCCCTGGAGGAGGGCATGGCAACTCTTTCTGCTGTTCTTGCCTGGAGAATCCCGTGGACAGAGGAGCCTGGCGGGCTACAGTGCATAGGGTTGCAAAGAGTCAGACAAAACTGAAGAAACAACAGTAGCAGCATTGAAAAGTTTGAAATATAAGATACGATGTTCAGTTGACTATCAACAACTGTAGTCTGGTTATTCTGAAAGTGGCCCTTTCTTCAAAATTACTTCTTTATCTTGGTCAAGAATTCCCTTTCTCTCTTCCTTTTTTTTTTTTTTTTTTTAAATTTTATTAGTTGGAGGCTAATTATTTCACAACATTTCAGTGGGTTTTGTCATACATTGACACGAATCAGCCATAGAGTTACACTTATTCCCCATCCCGATCCCCCCTCCCACCTCCCTCTCCACCCGACTCCTCTGGGTCCTCCCAGTGCACCAGGCCCAAGCACTCGTCTCATGCATCTCACCTGGGCTAGTGATCTGTTTTACCATAGATAATATACATGCTGTTCTTTTGAATCATCCCACCCTCACCTTCTACCACAGAGTTCAAAAGTCTGTTTTGTACTTCTGTGTCTCTTTTTCTGTTTTGCATATAAGGTTATCATTACCATCTTTCTAAATTCCATATATATGTGTTAGTATGCTGTAAAGTTCTTTATCTTTCTGGCTGACTTCACTCTGTATAATGGGCTCCAGTTTCATCCATCTCATTAGAACTGATTCAAATGATTTCTTTTTAATGGCTGAGTAATATTCCATGGTGTATATGTACCAAAGCTTCCTTATCCATTCATCTGCTGATGGGCATCTAGGCTGCTTCCATGTCCTGGCTATTATAAACAGTGCTGTGATGAACATTGGGGTGCACATGTCTCTTTCAAATCTGGTTTCCTCGGTGTGTATGCCCAGGAGTGGGATTGCTGGGTCATATGGCAGTTCTATTTCCAGTTTTTTAAGAAATCTCCACACTGTTTTCCATAGTGGCTGTATTAGTTTGCATTCCCACCAACAGTGTCAGAGGGTTCCCTTTTCTCCACACCCTCTCCAGCATTTATTGCTTGTAGACTTTTGGATAGCAGCCATCCTGACTGGCGTGTAACGGTACCTCATTGTGGTTTTGATTTGCATTTCTCTGATAATGAGTGATGTTGAGCATCTTTTCATGTGTTTGTTAACCATCTATATGTCTTCTTTGGAGAAATGTCTGTTTAGTTCTTTGGCCCATTTTTTGATTGGGTCATTTATTTTTCTGGAATTGAGCTTCAGGAGTTGCTTGTATATTTTTGAGATTAATCCTTTGTCTGTTGCTTCATTTGCTATTATTTTCTCCCAATCTGAAGGCTGTCTTTTCACCTTACTTATAGTTTCCTTTGTAGTGCAGAAGATTTTAAGTTTCATTAGGTCCCATTTGTTTAGTTTTGCTTTTATTTCCAATATTCTGGGAGGTGGGTCATAGAAGATCTTGCTGTGATTTATGTCGGAGAGTGTTTTGCCTATGTTCTCCTCTAGGAGTTTTATAGTTTCTGGACTTACATTTAGATCTTTAATCCATTTTGAGTTTATTTTTGTGTATGGTGTTAGAAAGTGTTCTAGTTTCATTCCTTTACAAGTGGTTGACCAGTTTTCCCAGCACCACTTGTTAAAGAGGTTGTCTTTTTTCCATTGTATATCCTTGCCTCCTTTGTCAAAGATAAGGTGTCCATAGGTTCGTGGATTTATCTCTGGGCTTTCTATTTTGTTCCATTGATCTATATTTCTGTCTTTGTGCCAGTACCACACTGTCTTGATGACTGTGACTTTGTAGTAGAGTCTGAAGTCAGGCAGGTTGATTCCTCCAGTTCCATTCTTCTTTCTCAAGATTACTTTGGTTATTCATGGTTTCCTGTATTTCCATACAAATTGTGAAATTATTTGTTCTACTTCTGTGAAAAATACCATTGGTAGCTTGATAGGGATTGCATTGAATCTATAGATTGCTTTGGGTAGAATGGCCATTTTGACAATATTGATTCTTCCAATCCATGAACATGGTATGTTTCTCCAACTGTTTGTGTCCTCTTGATTTCTTTCATCAATGTTTTATAGTTTTCTATGTATAGGTCTTTTGTTTCTTTAGGTAGATATACTCCTAAGTATTTTATTCTTTTTGTTGCAATGGTGAATGGGATTGTTTCCTTAATTTCTCTTTCTGTTTTTTCATTGTTAGTATATAGGTATGCAAGGGATTTCTGTGTTAATTTTATATCCTGCAACTTTACTATATTCATTGATTAGCTCTCGTAATTTTCTGGAAGGGTCTTTAGGGTTTTCTATGTAGAGGATCATGTCATCTGCAAACAGCGAGAGTTTCACTTCTTCTTTTCCTATCTGGATTCCTTTTACTTCTTTTTCTGCTCTGATTGCTGTGGCCAAAACTTCCAAGACTATGTTGAATAGTAGTGGTGAGAGTGGGCACCCTTGTCTTGTTCCTGATTTCAGGGGAAATGCTTTCAATTTTTCACCATTGAGGGTGATGCTTGCTGTGGGTTTGTCATATATAGCTTTTATTATGTTGAGGTATGTTCCCTCTATTCCTGCTTTCTGGAGAGTTTTAATCATAAATGAGTGTTGAATTTTGTCAAAGGCTTTCTCTGCATCTATTGAGATAATCATATGGTTTTTATCTTTCAATTTGCTAATGTGGTGTATTACATTGATTGACTTGTGGATATTAAAGAATCCTTGCATTCCTGGGATAAAGCCCACTTGGTCATGGTGTATTTTTTTTAATATGTTGTTGGATTCTGTTTGCTAGAATTTTGTGAAGGATTTTTGCATCTATGTTCATTGGTGATATTGGCCTGTAGTTTTCTTTTTTTGTGGCATCTTTGTCTGGTTTTGGAATTAGGGTGATGGTGGCCTCATAGAATGAGTTTGGAAGTTTACCTTCTTCTGCAATTTTCTGGAAGAGTTTGAGTAAGATAGGTGTTAGCTCTTCTCTAAATTTTTGGTAGAATTCAGCTGTGAAGCCATCTGGTCCTGGGCTTTTGTTTGCTGGAAGATTTTTGATTACAGTTTAGATTTCCTTGCTTGTGATGGTTCTGTAAAGATCTTCTATTTCTTTCTGGTTCAGTTTTGGAAAGTTATACTTTTCTAAGAATTTGTCCATTTCATCCAAGTTGTCCATTTTATTGGCATAGAGCTGCTGGTAGTAGTCTCTTATGATCCTTTGTATTTCAGTGTTGTCTGTTGTGATCTCTCCATTTTCATTTCTAATTTTGTTAATTTGGTTCTTCTCTCTTTGTTTCTTAATGAGTCTTGCTAATGGTTTGTCAATTTTGTTTATTTTTTCAAAAAACCAGCTTTTAGCTTTGTTGATTTTTGCTATGGTCTCTTTAGTTTCTTTGCATTCATTTCTGCCCTAATTTTTAAGATTTCTTTCCTTCTACTAACCCTGGGGTTCTTCATTTCTTCCTTCTCTAATTGCTTTAGGTGTAGAGTTAGGTTATTTATTTGGCTTTTTTCTTCTCTCTTGATGTAAGCCTGTAATGCTATGAACCTTCCCCTTAGCACTGCTTTTACAGTGTCCCATAGGTTTTGGGTTGTTGTGTTTTCATTCATTTCTATACATATTTTGATTTCTTTTTTGATTTCTTCTATGACTTGTTGGTTATTCAGAAGCATGTTATTTAGCCTCCATATGTTTGAATTTTTAACAATTTTTTTCCTGTAATTGAGATCTAATCTTACTGCACTGTGGTCAGAAAAGATGACTGGAATGATTTCAATTTTTTTGAATTTTCCAAGACCAGATTTATGGCCCAGGATGTGATCTATTCTGGAGAAGGTTCTGTGTGCACTTGAGAAGAAGATGAAGTTGATTGTTTTGGGGTGAAATGTCCTATAGATATCAATTAGGTCTAGCTGGTCCATTGTGTCGTTTAAGGTTTGTGTTTCCTTGTCAATTTTTTGTTTAGTTGATCTATCCATAATTGTGAGTGGGGTATTAAAGTCTCCCACTATTATTGTGTTACTATTAATTTCCTCTTTCATACTCATTAGCGTTTGCCATACATATTGCGGTGCTCCTATGTTGGGTGCATATATATTTATAATTGTTATATCTTCTTCTTGGATTTATCCTTTGATCATTATGTAGTGTCCTTCTTTGTCTCTTTTCACATCCTTTATTTGAAAGTCTATTTTGTCTGATATGAGTATTGCGACTCCTGCTTTCTTTTGGTCTCCATTTGTGTGAAATATTTTTTTTCCAGCCCTTCACTTTTAGTCTGTGTGTCTCTTGTTTTGAGGTGGGTCTCTTGTAGACAGCATATATAGGGGTCTTCTTTTTGTATCCATTCAGCCAATCTTTGTCTTTTGGTTTGTGCATTCAACCCATTTACATTTAAGGTAATTATTGATAGGTGTGGTCCCGTTGCCATTTACTTTGTTGTTTTGGGTTCACGTTTATACAACTTTTCTGCATTTCCTGTCTAGAGAAGATCCGTTAGCATTTGTTGAAGAGCTGGTTTGGTGGTGATGAATTCTCTCAGCTTTTGCTTGTCTGTAAAGCTTTTGAATTCTCCTTCATATCTGAATGAGATCCTTGCTGGGTACAGTAATCTAGGTTGTAGATTATTCTCTTTCATTATTTTCAATATGTCCTGCCATTCCCTTCTGGCCTGGAGGGTTTCTATTGATAGATCAGCTGTTATCCTTATGGGAATCCCTTTGTTTGTTATTTGTTGTTTCTCCCTTGCTGCTTTTAATATTTGTTCTTTGTGTTTGATCTTTGTTAATTTGATTAATATGTGTCTTGGAGTGTTTCGCCTTGGGTTTATCCTGTTTGGGACTCTCTGGGTTTCTTGGACTTGCGTGGCTATTTCCTTCCCCATTGTAGGGAAGTTTTCAGCTATTATCTCCTCGAGTATTTTCTCATGGCCTTTCTTTTTGTCTTCTTCTTCTGGGACTCCTATGATTTGAATGTTGGGGCGTTTCACACTGTCCCAGAGGTCCCTGAGGTTGTCCTCATTTCTTTTGATCTTTTTTTCTTTTTTCCTCTCTGCTTCATTTATTTCTACCATTATATCTTCTACCTCACTTATCCTATCTTCTGTCTCCTTTATTCTACTCTTGGTTCCCTCCAGAGTGTTTTTGATCTCATTCATTTCATTATTCATTTTTAATTGACTCTCTTTTATTTCTTCTAGGTCTTTATTAAACATTTCTTGCATCTTTTCAGTCTTCGTCTCCAGGCTATTTATCTGTACCTCCATTTTGTTTTCAAGATTTTGGATCATTTTTATTATCATTATTCTAAATTCTTTTTCAGGTAGATTCCCTATCTCCTCCTCTTTTGTTTGACTTGGTGGGCACTTGTCATGTTCCTTTACCTGTTGGGTATTTCTCTGCCTTTTCATCTTGTTTAGATTGCTGTGTCTGGAGTGGGCTTTCTGTATTCTGGAGGTCTGTGGTTCCTTTTTATTGTGAGTTTTTACCCAGTGGGTGGGGTTGGACGATTGGCTTGTCAAGGTTTCCTGGTTAGAGAAGCTTGTGTCTGTGTTCTGGAGTGTGGAACTTGATTTCTTCTCTTTGGAGAAAAATGGAGTGCCCAGTAATGAGTTTTGAGATGGGTCTATGTGTTAGGTGTGACTTTGGGCAGTCTGTATGTTGACTTTCAGGGCTATGTTCCTGCGTTGCTGGGAAATTTGCGTGCTATGTCTTGCTTTAAAACTTGTTGGCTCTTGGGTGGTGGTTGGTTTCAGTGTAGGTATGGAGGCTTTTGGACGGTCTCTTATTACTTAAAGTTCCATGTAGTCAGGAATTTTCTGGTGTTCTCAGGTTTTGGGCTTAAGTCTCCTGCCTCTGGATTTCAGTTTTATTCTTCCTGTAGTCTCAGGACTTCTCCAACTATACAGCACTGATAATAAAACTTCTAGGTCAATGGCGAAAAGATTCTCCTCCGTTAGGGACTCCCAGAGAGGTTCACAGAGTTACATGAAGAAGAGGAGAGGGAGGAGGGAAATAGAGATGAGCAGGAGGAGAAAAAGGGGGACTCAAGAGGAGAGAGACAGATCTACGCAGTCGTCTGTTCCTAGAGTGTTCTCCGTAGCCCAGACACCCACAAAGCTTCACAGAGTTGGATTGGGAAGAGAAGGGGAAAGGAGGAAATAGAGGTGTTCTGAGGTAGAAAACAGAGAGTCAAGATTGGGAGAGAATAATCAACACACTCCTGAATAAAAATGGAAATTGAATATTGGATTCTTAAATGTTCACAGTCTATATCATATACTGAAGAACAAAAATTAAAAATCTAGAGTAGAGGTTAGACTCTTAAAAATAATATGTTAAAAACAAAAACAAAAACACCCCCCAAAAAATTTTAGAAATATATATGAGGTTTGGTTTAAAAATAGGGCTTTGCTTCTTTTTTTTCCTTTCTTCTTTGTAAGGTTATAGTGTATTGAAAATGAAAAATTAAGGAGTAGTAGAGGAGTACTAGAGGACTTTAAAAGAAATAAGAGAAAAAGAAAAATAGAAAATAGAAGAGAAGAAGGGAAAAAAAAAAAAGAAGAGAAAAAAAGAGGAAAAAAAAATTTTCCCTAACTAAAAAAACCGTAAGAATTTATGAAAATGAAAGTTAAGGAGTAATGGGGGAGTAATAGGGAATTTTAAAGGAAAATAAAAGAGAAAAAATAAAAAATAAAAAATAAAATAAAATAAAATTTTTTTTTCTCACTTAAAAAAAAAAAAAAGTAAAAATATATCTAGGAATTTCTCTGGAGCTGTTGCGATCAGTGTGGGTTCGGCTCAGTTTCAGATAGCTCCTCGTTCCAGCTTACACTTCTTGATATCTACAGGCCCCTTGCGGTGTAGTCAGTGTTTCCTACAGGGATTTTAATCTGTTGCACCTGTCCCTTCTGAAGCGGTTCCCTTTGTTTATTTGGCTTCTGTTTGCCGGTCTCTTCAGGGCCTCATTTCCGCCCTGACATAGGCGGGCGGAGGTGGATTCTTATTCAAGTAGCTAGTTCCGTCGCGCTGCGGGAAGGGGCTGACGCTGCAGGGCGGGGCCGGCGTTGCTCAGGCTCCGGCTGCTCTATATGGAGTGTGCCCTGCGCTATGCGCGGTTCCAGCCCTCGGGTGTTCTGCAAAATGTCGGAACAGAAAGCTGCGCCTGCTCTTTGTGCCTTCCCCGTCAGAGCGGTCCAGGCAGCCAGGGGCTTGGCGCTTGATGGGCGCACTCTCCCCCGGTGTGCGCGCCCACTCCCTTCCGCGGTCCCAGTCTCAGATTCCGCCGACTCCAGTCCCGTGCGTGCGCCTTCTTCCCTCCGCGTCCCCAGCCCCAGTCCCCGCCCGCGCCGGTCAGGTGCCTGCGCCCTGTGTCTCGCCGCAACCCTCCCGGTGGATGCCAACCATCCAGAATCTCGGTCCCTTTGTTCTGTGAACGGCCGGCAGTGTGTTCGGGCCGGTTAATTTTCTCTCTCTCTTTTACTGTCCCACAGTTCAAGCTGGGAACTCACAAAAGCTCCCTCCGATTGCCCTCAGGGCACTCAGGCCCAGACCCTACCCCAAGCAAGGCCGCCCGCTCCTCTCCGTTCCGCCCCCACTTGCTGGTGGCCGATGCGGGTGTCTGGGGTACTTTCCTGCTGGGAGTTGCTTTTAGGCTCATAATCTGTGGATTTTATTTATTGTTTCTCTCCCAGTCAGTTTGCCCTCTGAGATTCAAACACTTCCCCCAGGCCCGCCAGTGCTAGGGTTTCCCGGTGTCTGGGAACGTCCTCTATTAAGACCCTTCCCGGGACGGATCTCCGTCTCTTTTGTCTCACTTTTTATCTTTTATATTTTGTCCTACCTCCTTTCGAAGACAATGGGCTGCTTTTCTGGGCGCCTGGTGACCTCAGCTAGCGATCAGAAGTTGTTTTGTGAAGTTTGCTCTGTGTTCAGTTTTTCTTTTGATGAATTTGTAGGAGAGAAAGTGGTCTCCCCATCCTACTCCTCCGCCATCTTGGCTCCTCTTGTCTTTTCTTACCCCTTTCTCTGTTTCTTAAACTTCTTGTTATATTATTCTGTAGCTTTTCACGTAAAGTTTCCTTCAAAGTGTTATAAATAAACCATGACTTTCCAATAAAAACATTGTTATGCTTAGAGAATCCTTCATTGTCTTTAACTATTATAGGAAAAGATAAGAATCATGTTTTCTAATTGTTTGACCTTTTAATTTCTATCATATTGTTTATATAGTCCATGTAGTATACATTATGATTAAACATCTTATTTTTTCCTACTCCACCATTTCTTAGGAAGAATAGCAGTGACAAATTCAATACTCTTGATTGATTCTTCAAAATTACCTTAACCCTGTCAATATTTCAGCACCTTTTCCTTTGAAATTCATTCCAAGAACTTTAATGGTAATATTTGAAGCTATATTGATATTAGTTATTTACCTTTTTCCCATTATATTCAGTTATTAGTGCTCCTGATTTATAATTTTTCATTCCATTATGCCAATATTTCAGAGAGTTCAATTAAGCTGTTGATGATTCAATTCTTTGACCTTGCGGGTCTTTGTACACCTCAAGTAGCTTTGGTGTCTACATTTATAGTTAAATCTAATCTCAGATCTCACCATTGTTTAAAATCACTCTATCTCCAAGCTCTTTTACCTAGAAATTATAACAACAACCCCCTAATGTAGTTTATTTTTCTTTCTTCACCACTCTTTATTATTTACTCTTCTCAATTTTCAAAATATTCTTAGCATCTGTCTTATTTAGTTGCCTTTCAAACAGATTTTACTTCTGACACAGGTCAACCACTTTTTTGGGGGCTAAACTTAATGGCTTTATTTCATTCTTATCTCCTGTGTGTTTGTCACTCAGCCGTGTCTGACTGTGACCCCATGAACTGTTGCCAGGCTTCTCTGTTCATGGGATTCTCCAGGCAAGAATACCTGAGTGGGTTGCCATTTCCTCCTCCAGGGGATCTTCTCCACCCAGGGATTGAACCTGGGTCCTCTGAGTTGCAGGCAGATTCTTTGCCATCTGAGCTACTAGAGAAGCCCATTTTTATCTTAGGTTACTGGATTCTGAAGGGAGAAAAGAAAATCTTTAATAGATTGAATGACAATATTTTGGCTCTCACAATATTTTGACTCTTTTGCCTCTCATAATTCCTTTATTAAATTCAAAATTATGGTTTACATTCTGAAAATATTAATTCACAACTTCTGTTCTGTCTTCAATCCCGCAAATCCATCTGACTTCTTAACACTGTAAAAAATAGTGAATATTGCTTTCTGAAGAATATTAAGTCAATTGTTAAAGTTCTTTCAAACTATACTTTTAGCACCTTACTAATACCTAGAACTTTCTCCTTTTGTCTCTCCCATTAGATCTTTCCTTGAAGAAGTGATGGTTTAGTTGCCTCCCACATAAATCATAGTAATAATTCTCTATTACTATTCCCAGTCAAATTGCTGCTTCCCAATTATGATTTATGCCTCCCTTCTTTATTAGATTATCAAGGTTGTTCCTTTCTGATGGAATGCTCCTTTTCCCCTTCTAATTATACAAATTACACCATCTTAAATTTCCTGACTAATGCCAGTTCTATGAAGTCTTTTGTAATCTTTCCTATTGCAAAATGCCTCTCTTTTTCTCTGAACACATATTGAATATTTTTGTTTTCTATTTATGAAATTTTACATGTGATGTTATATGTGCCATCCCTCATATAGTTCCTTATATAGTCCCTCAGTCATGTCTGATTCTTTGTGACCCCATGGACTGCAGCCCGCCAGGCTCCTCTGTCCACGGGGATTCTCCAGGCAAGAACACTGAAGTGGGTTGTCATGCCCTCCTCCAGGGGATCATCCTTACCTAGGGATCAAACCCAGGTCTCCCACATTGCAGGTGGATTCTTTACCAGCTGAGCTACCTGGGAAGTCCATGATGTTATAAACATATATAAATATTTTAGATTTAAAAACCAGACTCTGTGCCTGACTACCATGCATCCTTCTTTAGCTGATGGGTAATTTCCCTTTGGGCTTCCCTCGTGGTTCAGTGGTACAGAATCAACCTACTAATGCAGGAGACATGGGTTTGATCCTTGAATTGGGAAGATCCCCTGGAGGAGGAAATGGCAACCTACTCCAGTACTCTTACCTGGACAATCCCATGGATGGAGGAGCCTGGCAGGCTACAGCCCACAGAGTCACAAAAAGAGTTGGACATGACTTAGTGATGAAACAACAATTATTTTCATTTAGCATGCTAAATATTAAGAGTGTAAGTAACTATTATTGTGGAATTTTGTGTGTGAATTACATTTCATACATAGAACGATGTTAAATATTTAAAATTATTTAGACAAAGTAATAGTATGTGAATGCCACATTTAGTGACTATAGCTTTAAATTCCAAATGTGCAATAAAATTAGCTGAAGTATAAAATATGGGTGATAATTGGGCTGATGATTAATCTTTCATTCTGAAATACTTAATAACTACTTTCATGAATGATAGGAATCACCTGGTGTTATTTTTCAAGTAGTATAAGAGAGACATAACTATAATTTCTTATCTTTATTGAAATTCTTTTTAAGTTTGGTTCCAGCGATTTATCTAAGAGCCAAAGGTTATTATTTTGTTTCAAAATTTGGATTGACCATAGTCTTTAAGTACATAGAGGAGCAGACTTGAATGCTGTCGCACTTGCACTGTTCTGCTCTTAATGGGAAGAGGAGTCAATTAATGTGTCTACTATATTTCTTCGATTTTGACATCTGCGGTTTCGGTACTGGTAGGCAGAATTCTAAGATGCTACCTGGTGACTCACATTGTTATATAATACTCTTCCTTTGACTTTCTGTTGTTCGGCACTTGTCAAAGTGATGAGAGTTTATTCCTGTGATTGCATTACCTTGTATGGTAAAGATGAAGGGGGTTTGCAAATGCAGTTATGGTAAACAGTCTTATGCCTGGAACTAGGTGTGCTTTCTGCTAGGCTTTTGACAGTGTGGGGTGAGGAGTTAATCAAATTAAGAGTTGGATTGGGTTTCAGTTTGTGGTTGGTAAGATTACTCAATTCATCATTGTCTTCAGGTTCTTCATTGATACTGTATTTAAGGTGGGGCTGGCTTGCCAAGATTCTTTCTTTCTTACCCTTTAACTCCTACTCTACCATTCCAGCTTTCAGCTCTTGTTTATACTTCGCTTTTGTATTAGACCTGCAACATGGCCCTGATGTGTGGTGTTTCTGTTAGATGTTCCTGGTGTAGCTCAGTCCTGCTCATATGTTTTTTTCCACTCCAGAGGTAGATTGACTGCTTTTGGTAAAATGATCTCAGTTGGTGTTTATTAGCACCTTAAGGATGATAATGTTGCTGGCATTTCTCTAAGAGTTTAACACTTTCAATTTTCCTGTGTTTTTAATAAATTGTAAATGTAAACTCTGTAAGGAATCGACAAGAATAACAATGATCCTGCCAGTCAGAAGGTGATAAAATGACTTTTAGTGATACGGATAATAGGAATTGTTCTGCCTAGTGTGATTTATTTGTGATTTCAGCTTTTATGCTGAAGGGAATACTTCCCATGTGCTTCACCTGACATCCTGTTCTTCCTCTTAAGTATAATTCTAAGAAACATCATCTTTTAAAAATGCCTTTCTCTCTTATAGGGCTTATCTTTATTATAAACCCAGATATGCCATGGAAGTCAGCAATGAGTTGGCCACAATTACCTGATTTTGAAAATTTTCTTTATAGAATCATCAGCTTTTATCCAAGCAACCCCCAATATTTTAAGGAAATAACTGAGAACTTTTACTTTCAAAATATTTCTGTTTTTACCACAGTCTTGAATATTTAAAGGAAGCATCACTTTCTCCTGAGATTTTTCTTCTTTGAATTTTAAGACAATAAAATGCTCTCAGGGGTACTGCAGCCCACAGCAATGAGTCAGATCATGCATTACTGCCTTAGGATTGATACTGGAGGTGCTGTCTCTGGCACACCATAGGGCATATTGAAAAAGGCCAGAAAATAAGAATATTAGAAGATTGACAATAAAGTCACACTATTAATTGAGTTTCCCATTTGCCACCAGGAAACTAAAGGAAGAGCCCCCATTCTTATTCTGTATTAACTCAAGTTAAAGATGCTATTTGAAGCCATCTAGATGGCTGAGAAACATATTGTCTCCATACTTTGCTAGCAGTTAAAATTAAGAGAGGTACTTGAACTCATTTAAGATATGTCAGTTTTCTTGGTGCAGGCTTCTAGCTCTGGCGTTGTCTTCCTTAACACTGACTGGGCTCCTTGCCCTTGTTCCGCGGTTGCTGAGGCAGGTAATTATACTTTTCGACCATCAGTCATCTGGGTGTTATGCCCAGAGAGAGGAGAAAATGAGACGTTGGACAAACCTAGCCGCTACCTCAGGCTTCCCAGGTTGCTCACTGGTGAAGCATTCGCCTGCCAATAGGAGACACAGGTCCCATCCCTGGGTCAGGAATATCTCATGGAGAAAACAATGGCAACCCACTCCCGTGTTCTTGCCTGGGAAATCCCATGGACAGAGGAGCCTGGTGGGCTACAGTCCAAGGGGTCCCAAAAGAGTAGGACAAGACTGAACAGAAACAACACCCACTTTATCAGGTAGCTCATAGCATAGCTTCTTTTGTCATCCTCAACAAATGAATTACTTTTAAATGCATTGTTATGTTTATATTTTTCCTAACTGCTGTCTATCTAAATAATGTTATAATTCCTCTTGTAACTTTCTAATAATTTTCTCAGATTGAGGAATTGAGAGTGGGGGCTACATAATAATGTTTACCCTTCCTTCTCAAAATTAATTTACCTTTCCTTTAGAATTACTTTCTATATAAGAAAAATGGACCATCCATGTGATCCTCTTTGTAGTTATTGCTAAGCAATATTGTCCCCTTCATTCATATTATCTTTTATGTATTTATAACGAGTTCAAGAAGACTATTTTGAAAGAACATGTTGGTCTCACATTTCTATAAATAAAGTCCAAATGTTTCCTGATTCTCATTTATCTGGGAATAAATTGGTTCAACAAAGTTATGCAGATGTCCCCATTTATATTACCATGTCTCCCAGTATCTTATATCTTATTTTTTTATATCCAAGGTTATTGCCACCTTTATGGTTCAGTAAGTGAAGGCAGCCTTATTCAGAATTTCAATAAGGACATCAAGGGAACATCTAGACTCTCTTGAAACCATAGTTGCATTCATCTCCCAGTAATAGCCAATCCATCATAAAGGCTTGTCCTATCTGACCTCATATATGTCTTGTCTTGGGAATTCCAGATTGTCTTGGTAGTTTGTCTGAGTCTCTTGCCATTCTTAGGTAAAACTATAAGGACTATTAGAGTTATTGTCAAATCAGGATTTAAAAGACATAAACTTAATCTTTGCCTAATTTTATAAGCTTTCCTACATTGTAATTTCAGAGATGAAAACTGTGACAGAGAATATAAACATTCATCATGGAAAAAAAAGTAAAATAAGGTTTAAATGACTTTGTTGATTCCAAACTATATTTTAGCTACAGGTTAGTTACCATATTAATGAATTTAATTGAATCATTATTTCCTTCAAGTGGGTTTATGTGTGTAGCCAGCTTTAGTTTAAAAACAAAAGTATGAATAATTATCAAGGTTAAATAAATAGACAAATACTGTGAGGTAAAATAGAGTTTGAGTGCCTAAATTATTTGGTGTGATCACACCCACTGACAACAAAGCTCTCTTCTTTGCATGAATGATTAGGCAGGATGCCATTTAAACTACATGGTGCTAAATGAAATGGACTTTTGTTTTTATTTCTGGCAAATGTAATTTAAGTCAGATGACTTAGTAATGAACAAGCAAAATAAAAAGACAAAAATAATGATAATAAAGTTTCAGTGCCTTGATTAATACTTGTGGTGGTTCTATTCATCATATTGGAGTTAAAACTATCAGAATATCACTTCGTTTTGTGCCATGTGAATTGAGGCTAAAGTCTTTTAGATAGAACAACAATTAGAAGATCATGCCATGCTAACCTCTGCCTGAGGATAACTGGAAGAGACTTAGAAGCAACAGAAAGGAACTCTACTAGATAAGATGGTTATTTGTTAAGAGGCAAACAGTTCAGTTGATTTATTACAGGTGGTGAAAAATTTCAGTTCAGTAGGAACATGCAGGATGATGTTTCTTCTAACACAAGAATAGTCTAGGATTGACTCAAGGTCATGGACAGGAAAGGTCATCTTTTCCTTGCACAAAGTGGCTAAAGGAACACTTTCAAATGCATTTGGGTTTGGAGATTGATGAGGAGAAGCTCAGACGCTGCTTATTTGGATACATTTATTAAGGTTTAATGATAAACGTTAAAACCTTAAAAAACCTCGTTTAAACAGATAAAAAAATCTAATTGTAAAAAAAAAAAAAAATCTAATTGTATTGCCCATGCAAAAGAGACTACCTTGACAAATGAGACAATGTTTTCATCAAAGACATGTAAAATACATTTTATGTATTCACAAACATTGGCAAAATTCTTAGCATTAAAAAAAAAAAGTAAAAGTATTTTATTATTTGATGTGGTGCTTCTCAGTGGTCTGAAGGTTTGTGACATTTCAGAACACTATAAATTACTAAAAATCATCAACTCCAACACTGGAGTCAAGAAGGTATTTCAATTGAATGAATCTTTAGTAAGTGCACTGAAATTAATATTAGCCAAAACTCCAAACTTGTGCATTGAAAGCTTTAATTGCATTACATTCAGAGTATGATTTCTGAGGAAATGTCAGTGTCAATACAGACTTTACAATAGCATATATTCTTAGGATTTCATTTGGATACATCACCAGCTTTCAAACTGTATGAAATATAGTTTATGTCTTTCAAATTTTTTTTTAAGTTTTGACTTCCTACATTAAAAGAAGTTAAAAATAGCCATGTAAATAGGATCCTGCTGAATGTTATATGTAGTTTTTTTTATTCCTAAGGGTCACATTCATGACATAGCACTGAATTTATGTTAAAATATTGTTCTGAGAAGAGTGTTGACATACGATAATGTGATTTATGCTTCCCATCCATCATATTGACAGATTTTAGACAGATGTCGCTGTTTGTCAAACATGGTACAAAACAAGGCAAAACCTCATAATATCATTAAAACTGTTTGCCTTTATCACCGTCTCATCCATCTTTCATTCCTATGAAATTTTTAGCTTTAGAAATAATGATTGATTCAATAGGAAATTTTAAAATATGTTTTTGTTAAACAATTTCCCCCTGAAGACACTTAACACTTGTTACTCAGTTGTCATTCAAATATAGCATGATATTTTAATATCAGTCAAATAAATATATAAAATGTATTACGTGTGAACAGAATGAACATGGCTTGAGGGATTTTGTTCTAAATAAATGAAACAAAATAAATACCAGGGACACAAATGTCCATCAAGTGATTTTTTTTTTTTTCTTAGCAAACCTTAAACACTGGTGATAAAATTATAACCCTTCCAACTCTCTGAAATTCTCCTTTATCCATTCAGGCTGCATTTTATGTATATGAGCTGAATCTCTTTTTTTTGTGATACGTACAAACGTGCATTAATAAATCACTAAATGTACAGTATCAGGCTCATGAGGCAGGTGGGAGAACGTTTGAAGCCATCTTTTGTGAATAGCAAATACCTATGTCATTTGTTATATAAGACAACATCAGAAAGGTCATTCATAAGATACTAGAAACAATTTTCTTTGCTTCAATTTGTATAACTTTTGCCTTATAATCATTTTTTGACACTCTCTGTTAGCTTCACATACATAGGGTACATGTACAAACCCTTGTATATCTCTTGCTTCAGGTTTTAGATTGGGTTTTCACGTGCAGAAGTTTCATTATACTTACTGAGTGTTCACAAATTTATCCAATAAAACTCAAGGGAGCAGAATATTTTCCTACTCTCTAGGAGGGCTATCAATCTTGGAAACCTTTATCAATTACTGCTTTCATATAATGCTTAGTATAAACAGTACTTTATTGGTCTCTGAAGATCATATAAAAAAGGCTTGTGAGTTGGACTAAGCTTTCCAGTTGATTACATTTTAACTGAAAAAACATGTGCAAGTGTAATCTGAAAGTTTTAATAACAATTTGAGTTAGCATAGTATCAGAAGAATACATAAACTAATTACACTAAAGCTTTACTTGCAAGTGTGATACATAGAAAGTAGCAGTGGTTTTAACTAGAATAACCATTAAAATGTAGATTTCTTAGAAGCTGAATCAAATAACCCCAAATAGCTGTTTGAAAATCACAGTCATAAGAAAAGAAAATATTAAACCCTTATATGACTAAAATTTAGTTCTCTGTGAGTAAGCAATTAGGAACATCAAATACTGAGGTTCAGTAATCAGGGTTTTTCCCTTGTATACAGACCTCAGGAATCTTCATCTCAAACTAGTATCCCAGGCACCTTGCTACCAGAAGTACCTGGAAGAAGACTTTTCAAATATTAAAATTAAAAAATATAAAAATGCCTAGTAGGAAGTAATATTTATATTACTATCAGAACAGATAGGCGGTTATGTTTGAAGGCAGACTAATTGCCTTAATTAATGGGGGTTTATTGTTTGAGTACATGGAATATACTGAAAAAGTAGAAATCTATCAAAAAATGCACTGTCAATTGTCATGGGTGTAGAATGTACATAGGAACATGTTGGAATTCAGACAGAGTGGTTAAGGCTGTCTTTTGTTTTTCCAGAAGATAAACTGCTCCTGCTAAAAGTCACCATTATGAAGGCCACCCATGTCCTGTCTCACTGTTTCTACTTCCAGAGATAACTTCCTCTCAACCATCTTGATTTACTCATGGCTTCTGCTGTCTCAGAATATTGCTCCTCAGAGTGTGCTTTTTGTTTCAGCATTATTGTATTTATTAAGAAAATGTATAGCATATGTCGAATGGTTACTTCATACCAAACACATCTATCTACATGGTCTCATTTACTATAATTAGTGTTTTGAGTCAGAAACCTGAAACTGAATAAAGTTAACTAATATGCCACATATCACAAATGTAATATTGCTGAACATATGTCATTGATTTTAGATTTAGTGCTTGACCTCAACCAGCTCTTTCCTGTCACAGTATGCTCTTTCTTTCTTTGTCTGTCATAGAAAGGATAGAATATGTTTGGACACTACTCAGAAGAGAATTGATATTAAAGAGATTTTGTTAACTGAACTATATTCATTGGCCAGTAATGACCTACAGATGGCTTTCACCAGTCCAATCAGCTGTAACCTGGAAAGTAGGTTCACAGATTTCAAGACATGGTATCCCATTTGTAAAGCTTGCCTTCATACAGCTGATGTACCACAGATTCAGAAGAAAATATAATGTGAGATGTTGATTTGAACTGAAATACTTTAGACTTAGGAAAAGCCTATTAGTCATTACAATGTGCATTTTAACTAATTTCTGTTTTCAAATCTGTGTCATGAATTTTATAGTGCATATTTGGAGTTTTACTGTGCATACAATATTATAACACAATTTTAGCAAAGATCCATGAGTGATCTTATATACAATTTCCTCAACATTTCTCTAAAAATATAGGAATAATGTATAAAATATTTTAATATTTCATTAAAATATTATGCCCATACTGATAACAAGAACACGAGATTTTTTGCTCCAGAACAAAGGACAAATATATTTGTATATTCTAGAGTTTTCCTTGTTGAGGGGATTGATTGATTCAAGTCTCATACAACATGAAATTTCACTCTTTCACATTCAGAATTTTTAAATTCTGGTATTGCTAAATCTATTAATTCTTTCTAGTATAATTTGTATCATTTAAGTCTGTTTTAAAAATCTTTTCCTATATCCAATCTAAATATATCCTCATGTATTTTCTTCTAATAAGTTTAGGATTCTCTTTTCACATTTGGGTTTCTGTCTCTTTCAGAATATATTCAGTATGTGGAACTATGTCTTTTTATTTCAATGTAACTTTATTTATTTTATTTCAGGACAAATTTCTATATACTGAAGCATATTTTCTTTCACTTATTATTTTTTATAAACCCCATTTTGTCTATATTTGTCTTCATATCTATCTTTTGTTCCTATACTTTTTTCTACTCTGTTTATGAGTATTTTTCATCAGGTCTAGCTAGCACATAATGCATACTTTCAAGACTATTCATTTTATTTTTTCTGTTTTTAAGATTGAATTATTTCTCTATTTATCCCATTACTTTTTTCTTTTGAATGACTCTCAGCTTCAGTGTCTCATTTTTTATCAATCTTTTGTCTTATAACCTTTCCTCTTCTGCTTTGATCCTTCTGATCTCTTCTTTCAGGTTTTGCTTTTAAGTGTTTATCTTGTCTGTAACAAATTTTAGGATACAAAATACAGTGTGCAACTCATATTGTTCTTTGATCTTTTGCTGTTTAAGCACTTTTAGAAAATTTGACTGTTTTTCTGCATTTTCTGTGATTTAATTCTTCGGGTCACTCCTTTGAAAGTGGCTTTTCACATTATCTTCCAAATAATTGCGGGATGTGTGTGTGTATGTGTGTGTGTGTGTGTTTGTGCACGGGCACAGGTGCATTCCTGGTGAGTGGGGAGAGGGAAACACTATCTGCTCATCTGCTCTGTCAACCTGCCACATCCACTTAGGATTCTCCCTTGGCTTTCACATTCACGTGCTGGCTCACAGCAAAAATTTCCTGTCTATTTTTTGTCTCCAGCTTCATTTGTAGAGTTCTTTTTATGCGAATAAGTTAGGTTGTAACGATATGCATTTCTTTAGTTGTGATGTCTAAGTCAGCCATATCTTTATTACCTAGAAACTTGTTAGAAATTCACATTTGCAGGCCATATACTATACCTGCTGAATCAGAAACAATGTGTTTGGGGCCCAGAAATTTGTGTTTAAAGAAGTCGGGTGATTTTAGTGCATAGTAAAATATGAGAACTCCTGATAACAACAGAATTAAACTGCAAGGTTTTGCTTCTCTCTTCTCTGATAACTTAATTGTTCTAGAGTGTTTAATGTATTTCCTTCTCTTGAACTCTTTCATGTACCCACTCAATACTCTTCAGTTCAGTGCAGACTCTCAGTTGTGTCCGACTCTTTGTGACCCCATGGATTGCAGCACTCCAGGCTGCATCACCAGCTCCTGGAGCTTCCTCAAGTTCATGTCCATTGAGTCGTGATGCCATCCAACCATCTAATCCTCTGTCATCCCCTTCTCCTCCTGCCTTCAATCTTTCCCAGCAACAGGGTCTTTTCCAATGAGTCAATTATTTGCATCAGGTGGCCAAAATATTGGAATTTCAGCTTCAGCATCAGTCCATTCAAAGATTGATGGCTGTATTTCAAGACAGTGAAACTTACTTTGGAGGATATATATAGCCTGTCAAGGTCTAAGGAGACTGTGTCAGCTTTAGGATAGCAATCTCGTCAAGGTCTAGATTGTCCCACAGAGTTTGTGTTTGGGGTCATAGCATGTATATTGTCTTATATAACATGAAAGTTGTTTTTGTTTGTTTGCTTTTTGTTTTCTAGTTTATTTCTTATTTCCCTACAACTTCCTTGTAGTTTAAATTAACAGTCCTTGGAAAGAAAATACAATCAAAATAAAAGAAAATAAAGCATAAACTTCAAATGCTTGCTATTCAAATCCAAAGGTACAAAGAAAAGAAAAACACCAAGGCATATTTACTTTTTTGGATCAAAAACTGAAATAAATAGGACTTTAAGCTTAAGCTTAAAGTAGCACATTATTAAAAACATTTGCCATAAATAAACTTAATATTTAAATTTAATTGTCAAGAATAATAATTTTGAAGTATATTTTAAGGTAAAAATTGTCCATAATATTCATGCATATATCCTGTAAGGTAGTCCTCTCACTATAGTTAAAGTAATACTAATAGATCTTAAGTGAAACCGTAAGTAACATCATGGAATAAACTTTGTTAGCAGAAATGAAATTTTGATAGGTAACTCTTTATGAACAACAAAGAATCATCAAACAGTGCTATTCCAGGAATAACATTTTCTTAGCTAAGATAAGAATGAGGTTAATATCCACCAGTCTATTGATTCAACGAATATTGGAGACTTGGCAGCCTGTGGATTATATTTGTGGAATTAGTAAATAATATATACTTATAATGACCAGAATGTCAGTAGTCTTTAAAAATTGATCAGAGACCTGCTATTTCTTGTTAATGAAGTAACTTTGATGTTAAGATGCTTTGCTTTGTCTTTGAGTCAAAGTTTAAAAAAAAAACACAATGCTATAAATACTCTTTAATAAATAATCATTGTCATAAACTTCTTAGCAGTTTATCCTCTTAATGCTAATGTTTTCTGGTAACAGAAGTCTTCATAGTCCTTTAGCCATTGAGTCATTTCAATAATTAGTAGTGACTTTAATGTTAATCCTCAAAGCATTCATTTCATATTAATATTCTGACTCTTTTAAGCAGAAAATTAACAAATTTTGTAATCCAAGGGGAGAATGAATTCATAATTATTTGGCAAACAAAATGTCTTCCCAGTAACAAATCCATGAATATATCTCTCAGTCAAGATTTTTTGTTGGCCATTTATCATTACTAGCTTACTGAGTTTTATTTTGATCCTCCTGTTCACTTTCTCGCTCTTTTTTTCTTTCTCCTGTATTTGCTTTCACTACTATTGTTTATCAAGTTAGTTTTCACATGAGACACTGCCAAATTATTAGAATATATGCAACTACAGTTATATAGAAAATAGCAATTATTTCCTTAGTACCCTCCCCCCCAAAAAAACTATCTCTTTTTAGACCTTTCATAGTAATTGGCTGCCTTTCCTTGAGTGTGGTCTTCCCTGGTAGCTCAGTTGGTAAAGAATCATCCTGCAATGCAGGAGACCCCAGTTTGATTCCTGGGGGGGAAGATCCACTGGAGACGGGGTAGGCTACCCACTGCAGTATTCTTGGGCTTCCCTGGTGGCTCAGCTGGTAAATAATCCGCCTGCAATGTGGGAGACCTGGGTTTGATCCCTGGGTTAGGAAGATCCCCTGGAGAAGCGAAAGGCTACCCACTCCAATATTCTGGCCTGGAAAATTCCATGGACTTTATAGTCCATGAGGTTGCAAAGAATCAGGCATGACTGCGTGACTTTCATTTCACTTCACTTCCTTGACTGCATTATGTGCTAGAACCTGTACCAAGGACTTAACTATCTCATTTAATCCTACATTTTCCTTTTTAAGGAATGTGTTATCTCATCCATTTTATGATAAAGTAATTCATAGTGATTAAGTCACGTAACTCAGTGTATAGTGCTATATTAGGATTTTAAGTGTGATTCTAGTTTAAAAAGCCTTCACAAAACAAAGAAATAATTTTTACAAATAAAATTGTATACATTTTTCTAAAAACATGAAGAGGCATTTCCAAGTCAACTTCTTTCTGCATTTGTGCAAAGAATTTTTTAATTTGAGATATAGTTTTCCTTTGAGGCTGTTTCTTGAAGTATCCTCTGCTCTTTGAAAGAAGACAGACTCTTGCTTAAAGCTCTTAGACTTTCATGATATATCCGATTTGGGCCCTATACTGTGAGACTGTTTTTGATAAGAATGTATGACACTGTACTAGAAAGGCTGCATCAAATTAAGAATGTCTTACACTGTTCTAAGGATTTTACATTTTTTCTAAGTTTTTACAACTTTTTACATAAAAGAGGATACTCCTAATTTAAAACATTAAACTTTTATTCATTTAAAAATCTGTAGGGCTATGTTTGATAGAAATGAGAGACTTAATTGAATTTCAGCTAAAATAAGTCTTCTATCTCTTTTATACTTTACTAGTTAAAACTTAAATTCAGCAATAAAAAGGCCAGAGTAACAATAGTTCCATTTAAGCTGGACAAATAATTATCTCTGCACTGTGAATATCATCAGATCTGAATATTTCATGACATCATTATTGCTATTTTCCATTCCACTTAGTTCCATTCACTGCATTAAAGTGTATTTTTAGTTCCCCTTATGACTATATGAGTTCACAGTGGTTCACTATTTAAATTGCTATGGAAACATTAACCAAGGGAGTGGAAGTCAGAGGGCAAGAGTGTGGAATAGAAGAGTAAGAAATGTCGATGCAATGTAATGCAGGTGCAAGAGAGTCAGTGCTTACACTATGAGGAAAAGACATTGAATATGTTGAACAAGCCATGTTCTCTCAAACTGGCTGTTAGTATTGTGGAAAGTCTTGACTGGTTTAGATCTAAATTGGGGGCAAAGATCTTTCTCATCTTCAACAGATGAATCAGGGAGTAAAACAAGATAGTCTTTCTACTGTTCTCTATATTAACTTCTTCTCTGCTCCACTTGTCAGTTGGATGCAGCATATTCATCACTGTATCAACTTCTGATTAGACAGGGCCAATGCTATTAACCTTACATGTTCTGATGCATAGATCAGATAGACATACAGATAGATAGATAGATGGAAATACTAATTTCTAGTTGCTAATTATATTTCTTGATATTAAAAAATAAAGAAATCAAACACATCTAAATCAAGACACCTATATGTTAGATAGATAAGTAGTTTATTATAAATATATAATAATTATTTTTGTTGATATAATGATTTTTTGATATACATCATTGCCTCAGGAGTCCCTCAAAATAAAGTTTCTTCTACTTTCTTAACCATAAAAATACACATATTTTCATTTTAGAAGATAATTGAAGTTGCTCATCAGAGTGACTTTGGATATAGCGTGCATGCATGTCAAGTCACTTCAGTCATGTCTGACTCTTTGTGACCCTACGGATCATAGTCCACCAGGTTCCTCTGCCCATGGAATTCTCCAGGCAAGAATACTGGAGTGGGTTGCCGTGTTTTCCAGGGGATCGTCCTGATCCAATCCAGGGATCAAACCCAAGTGAGTTGGAAATTTCAGAGATTATTTCTAAATGAAAACAGAGATCTACAAATATTTGGTTAAGCTTTGGAAACTGTTAACACTTCATATCATCATCACATTGCAAAAATGATGTGAACAAAAACTCCCAGAAATCCACCAGAACTACTCTTGTTTTCAATGAGTATTGATGTGGAAAAGAATGTAATAGAGAAAGGTTCGATTGCATATGGGGCTTTCCAGGTGGCGCTAGTACAAAGAACCAGCCTGCCAGTGCAGAACACATAAGAGACAAAAGATGCAGATTTGATCTCTGGGTTGGGAAGATCCCCTGGAGTGAGGGAATGTCAACACACTCCAGTATTCTTGCCTAGGGAATCCCATGAACAGAGGGTCTGGTGGGCTACAGTCTCCATAGGGTCGCACAAAGTCAGACATGACTCAAGCAGCTTAGCAGGCATGCAGACTGATTATGCTTTAGAATTTGTTTACTTCACAATGTAGTACATTCTTGGGGTATGGTGTAAAAAGAATATTAATTACAAATAAATTCATCTGCTAAGAGACATTTTTAATATTAAATAAATGTGGAATCTCCTTGTAAGAATGTTGCATAGCTAAGTCTGAATGAGGTAGACAGTAATCTTTCTAATGAAGGCATTACTAAAGCTAGATGTCTTAGTTTGTTTGGGCTGCTATAGCAGTGGTGCTATATAGACTGGTTGGCTAAACACAAATATTTATTTTTCGCAGTTCTGGAGGCTGGGAAGTCTAAGATCAAAGTGCTGGCACTTTCTGTGTCTGGTAAGGATCTGATTTCATAAAAGACCCTCCTCCCGCTCTCTTTACATGATAGAAAGGTGAGGGAGGTCTATGTCTTTTATCAAGGCACTAATTTCATTCATGAGGGCTTCACCCTCATGACATAGTTAACTTTCAAAGACCCTGTCTCCAAGTACCATCACATTACAGGGTCAAGATTTCAATATATGAAGTTTAGGAGCATAAGCATTGCTATGCTTAGTTTATAAATACTGTACCTACTTGAAGAATGGCTGGAAGATCATTAGTGATCGGGGTGATATGAAAAACAATCTCCATGCAACATTAAAAAAGAGAGACACTAAAGAAGATTGCTAACTTGCATTAAAATGTCTATCATGTGTCAAACAGTTTGCCATTGCTGCTTATTTTAATACTATCTGTAATTCTATGTGGGCTTCCCTGCTGGCTCAGCAGTAAAGAATTCACCTGCAATGCAAGAGAATGACTCGATACCTGGGTCAGGAAGATCCCCTGGAGGAGGAAATGGCAATCCACTCCAGTATTCTTGCCTAGGAAATCTCATTGACAGAGGAAACTGGCGGGCTACAGTCCACAGTGTCACAAAGAGTTGGACACAACTGAGCGCAGACTCACGTAATCCTATGTAATAAGTATTAGTTTCTTCACTTTTCAAGTGAAAAGTGGAAGTTTAAGAGCTACAGTAACTTGTTCAATTTAGTGGGTGCATCGCTAGGAAGTGGCCGCAGCACTGTTCTCTCTGCTGTGGGTCCTGTCATCCTCACTAGGAGGACTCCTTTCAATAGTTTGGCCACCTGAAGTGAAGAGCCGACTCATGGAAAAAATTCTAATGCTGGGAAAGATTGAAGATGGAAAGAGAAGAATGTGACAGAGAATGAGACGGTTGGATGGTATCATCAACTCAATGGGCATGAATTTGAGTGAACTCGGGAGACAGTGAGGGACAGGGAAGCCTGGCAGGCTGTAGTCCACGCAGTCACAAAGACTCAGACACGACTTCACAGCTGAACAACAAAAACTGTATCCCTCAAAAGAAGGGAATTGAGAGGAAGAATGCACTTTGATAGAGTATCAAAGTGGAAAACTGTAATTTATCAATTTATCATGTGCTTGTTGGGCATATAATGGCCAAGAACATGGTCCCTCCTTGTAAGGATCTTGTCATCTTATCAGGAGAAACATACATATAAACTCAGTCAGTATGAGAACATGTCAGGTATTCTGATTGCCAGTACATGTTTTTATTTGTTTTAAAAATAATCATTCTAATGACCACTTAGCACGTTTAGTTTTATTGGAAACACATTCTATGATATCAAACATATTAGTGTTATTGATAATAAAATGATTATTCTATTTAATGTGATTTAATAGAGTGACCTCTGGTTTTTCATGAATGTTATTAATAACACACCCTGGATTCCCACAGGAAATAGCCAAAGAATTAAAATAGAAGGATGGAAATTTTGTGACAAGATTGTGTTAGCTCTTTGCCTCCAATCTGCTTGGAGGGAAAGAGAAAAGACATTTTTTCCTATCACTGATACAATGAATATTATCAGAAATTTCCTTGGCATCTCAATGCCTATTTGACTTTAAGGCAAATTTTACATTCTCTTCCCCTCTGTTTGGAAATCGAAACATTTATGTTATTACATTATTTAATTATGGAGTATTACTTGCCTGACTGAAGAAGAAAGGAATATTCTTGTTCATCTGAAAACCAATGTACCTAACATATAATTCTTCTAATTTGAAATAATTATACTACACAAAGTGTGAAGCCATTTATTATATTTGATTCATCACATCAATTTTCCTTTAAATTGTTTAGATTATAATATGCCTTGCAAGAATCATTTCTGTAATATGTGACAAAATTTTAAGCAAAGAAGCAAAAATTCATGCACTTTATTTACTTCTGAGCAAGCATTTGAACAAAGGCAATTCCCATATATTTTTACAAGGAAAAATAAGCAATAATGGGAACATTGGAGAAGGAAGCTATATGAATCCTTTAGGAATATAGAAGTTGAAAATTTGTTAAATCTCCTAAATTACTTGCTTTCCAGTTACTTCTACATACCTTCCAAATGCTAGTAGCAAAAACTCACACGTAGAAGACTAATTTGGCTTAACCACTCTATTCTTAGACTGGACATAGTTGCAGCTCAGAAGTAAATTACTGAGGTGGAGAATTGCAAAGCTTTTCTTATCAGGAAATACACATTGTCTAATTCTGAAGGGAACATGTGAACTGAGCAACTAAAATATTTCTCTGGTAAGCAGGTATTTTTAAAAGGCATTTAATGCAGGAGATCCCGGTTCGATTTCTGAGTCAGTAAGATCTGCTGGAGAGGGAATAGGCTACCCACTCCAGTATTCTTGGGCTTCCCTGTGGCTCAGTTGGTAAAGAATCCCCCTGCAATATGGGAGACCTGAGTTCGATCCCTGGGGTGGGAAGATCCCCAGGAGAAGGGAAAAGCTACCCTCTGGCCTAGAGAATTCCATGGACTGTATAGTCCATGAGGTTACAAAGAGTTGGACATGACTGAGCGACTTTCACTTTCACTTTAGCTAGATTAATTAAACGTTTTACTAAATATCTGATTTTGTGACATGAACTAAGTAACAGAAGTAATACCACTGTATTAAGAACTACTAGTTATTCTTTCATATTTTAAGCCATTTAAGATAGAGAAAAATATGAAAGCCCAATGTCTCTGGACCTCCCATAAATTATTTCACTGTTACACTGTTACTATAACACGCTCTTTAAGAGCATGAAGTCTGTGCATGTGTGCTTAGTCACTCAGTAGTATCCAACTCTTTGTGACTCCATGGACTGTCAGGCTCCTCTGTCCATGGGGATTCTCCAGGCAGGAATACTGGAGTGGATTGTCATGCCCTCCTCCAGGGGATCTTCCCAACCCAGGGATCGAACTCAGGTCTCCCACATTGCTGGAAGTTTCTTTACCAGTTGAGCCACCAGAGAACCAAACCTAATGCCTTTGTTCCCATACCTAACCAGCAGTGATTTCTTGGAGCACTCAATTTCTATTATGTAAAATGGGCCTAGTAATGGTTTCTATCTCCTACAGTTCGGGGGAGGACAGATGAGTTTTGAACAGCATCATCTGCATAGCCAGCAACAAGAAATATCATCAGCCTTTTAGCCTATATTTTGCTAAAAAAGAAATCTCAGACATATAAATCTATAGTAACAGTAAAATAAATTGTCATTTTGAAATCCTCTGTAACATAACCCAGTTTGATCAGTGAAATCTTTCCTAACATTACCTAAGTTAACTAAACTGTATGGCTTTAACTATTGGCCAGAAACTCAGGATACTTGTTCTCAGGTCCAGCCTCTGAAAGTGTAGAGTTTAGACCATGACTGTGACATTTCTCTAATTTCAAATTGAGAAGTCTCTAGGAAACCTTGATATCTATAAAATCAGGTGACTCTGTGGTTCTATGCAGAGGAACCATTACATTGAAATACATAACAGCTTTTGCAGTGAGGCAAGTGAGATGCTACTGTCCAAGTCTAGTGAAGATATACCATGGTAACCAAGACATCTCTTATGCTTTCTAGAGTACAAAAAACAAACAAAAAACCCATGAACTTAAAATAATAATTCACCTCAGGAAAAAATATGCAAGGGAATGTGAAAAATTAAATATTCTCTTGATTAATTTTTAATATTTTCTAGGGTATTTTTATTTGATTTATATTGAAAATGATTCGATGGAACAATTACCCTTTTTTATTATAAAAAAAAGAGTGATTAAATAATTGGACTGGCCACAGTGTATAATTAGAAAAATTATTTTAGGAAAATTAAGTAGCAAATGTATTGAGATCCTTATTAGGCTAGGAAATGAAAGACTATAATCCAGAGACCCATTCATGTGAGTCAGTCTTCACATTTATTCAAATAACAAAATGTCTTTAAGTTAAAAAAATGTTGTGAAAGAACAATGAAAGACTTCCTTCAACTATGTAATTGATTGAAATGCAAAATAACTTTTGAATAGTCTTCAGTAGAGAGGTATATATAATTATACTATTTTCAGCTTTAGTCTGATAGTTTTTAGTTATATAAAATAATCAGTATGATGCTCTGTACCTGACAGATAATTCAACACTCATTAATTTTGCATTGAAATTCACTCAGAGACACCCATGCAGATGAATAAATACTAGGAAGCATCTTTTTCTTATACAGAGGTAGAAAGTCAAAGACTTTTTTATATACGCCTACCTTCTTTTCTTATCTTCATTAGATGAAATAAAAATGAACTGTTCTATATTGCAGCTACAGAATTCTGAAGAGTGACTAGTTGTACTACCTTTATTCAAATATTTGTTCTCTCCAATATAAAATGTAAACATGTAGAAAACAGTAAAATGAGTCATATAATTTTTGCTCTATTGCTTTGTTTCCTGTTGAGACAAATAGTAAACGTCTAATTAATGTGTATATATGATGATACTTTTTTCCCCTAAACATTTACAATTGAATTCGTATCATTTGTTGAATAGTGTATCCTTTTTTCACTAATTTGAAAGGCCATGCTTTTTATATAAAGCTCATTGTTTATGCAAGAATCTGTTTCTGGGTTGTTTTCTGAAAGTCCATTCTTGAACTTGCATTTCACTTTGGATAAGTTGAGTTTTCCACTGCAGATAACCTATGAGTTCAGCTCTACTCTTTATTCTTCCTTATTGTGGTTTTGTTTGTTTGTTTGTTTTGGCTCTTCTCATCATTTTTTTCCCATGGATTTAGAACCAACGTATAATTTCATTAAACAGATTTTTAAATATATTACATTTAATTAATTAATATAATTGACAGTTTTAAATGTTTTTTCATTCAAAAACAGCATTACTGTTGATCAACTGAAGTATTTCTTGTGAACTAGAGCAAAATTTGCATTTTGCCCATGTATAAATCTTGTACCTTCAGTTAAATTGATTCTTATATATTCATATTTTTCATTTACAAATGAGGTATTTCTATTAAAATTTCAGTTTATTTCTGATTAATGTGAACATTCTCATTTTTTAAAGTGAATTTTGTTCCTACCGCCTTATTGAGCTTACACAATATAGTGGTTAGAGTATATACTGAACAACTAGGCTACTTGTGTTCACGTCCCTGATCTGTCACTTTCTCCTGGGTAACTTTAGATAAAATGTGCCTCAGTCTATTCATCAGTAAAATAGGAGCAATAAAAGATAACTTCTTCACAGTATTGCTTTTATAGCCAGCAGGTAATTTATAGAGACCGTCTGGCATATATATATATATATATATATATATATATATATGTATTGCTTTTTATATTTGGATGAATGTCAAACCTTTGAATTTTTAGGCATAATAATAATACATCTTTGGCAGGGCATGTGTGCTCAGTCATGTTTGACTCTTTGCAAACCCATGGATTGTAGCCTGCTAGGCTCCTCTGTCCATGGAATTTTGCAGGCCAAATACAGGAAAGTGAAAGTGAAAGTCACTCAGTCGTGTCCAACTCTTTGGGACCCCATGGACTGCACAGTTCCTTCTCCAGGGGATCTTCCCAACCCAGGGATCGAACCCAGGTCTCCCATATTGCAGGCGAATTCTTTACCAGCTGAGCTACCAGGGGAGTGAGAATGCTGGAGCAGCTCGCCATTTCCTCCTTCAGAGGATTTTCCTGACCAAGGGATCAAACACTTGTCTCTTGCCTCTCCTGCAGGCAGGTTCTTGAGTTGATCCACCAGGGAAGCTGGGTAAGAGCATAAAATAATAAAAGCAGAATCATGCTTTTCTTTTAAATAATGAGTATTGTTCATTATTTATCTTATTGCATCAGTTTCTTGCTAGGACCCAGAAGTGACTTTATGCTTGTTACATGTAGTGATTTAGCTGCTAATTCGTGTCCGACTCTTGCGAACCCATGGACTGTAGCCCACCAGGCTCCTCTGTCCACAAGATGTTCCAGGCAAGAATACTGGAGTGGGTTGGCATTTCCTTCTCCAGGGCATCTTCCTGACCCAGGGATCGAACCTGGGTCTCCTACACTTCAGGCAGATTCTTTACCGAATGAGTTACCAGGGATTACATATAAAAAAACCACTGTTTGTTGTATTTTCTTTGCATAAAAAATACTCAGTTTGGTTAACACATGGAATTTACATTGATAACATCTCTAAAAATTAACTGCCTGAATTGTCTGGGGAAATATAGTCATTCTATTCCAAGGGTACCCAAATTGGACTACACTAATAGATTTCTTAAGAAAAGCTGGGCCCATGCAGTAAGTCCTTTTTTTTATTTTTCCCAGAATATTCAGGACGCCTTTTTGTGTTTAACAGGGGAACAGACACCAGTCAAATATGTCTCTTAGCATCACTCTTTGTTCTTTGGATGTGCAGAAGGAACATACCAAACATAAGTTTTAATTGAGTATTAAAACCAACCACAGATTTCCAGCAAGCGACAGTCATTTTGGCTTCCATAGTTTATTGCCTTTAAAATATACATTGATTTTGCCGTTGATATCTTGGAAACCTCACCATGTCTTATAATCAGTTGCGTCCTGGATTCAGAAAGTATACTATGTATTTTGAGATTTTTCTCTTTTGTTTTTATTTTAATACAACTTCCAATAACATAAATTTATTCACTCACTTTTTTCCCCTAAGTGAAAGTGAAATCGCTGTCTTGTCCGACTCTTTGAGATCCCGTGGACTATAGCATACCAAGCCTTTCCGTCCATGGGATTCTCCAGGCAAAAATACTGGAGTGGGTTGCTATTTCCTTCTCCAGGGGATCTTCCAAACCCAGGGATCGAACCCAGGTCTCCTGCATTGTAGGCAGATGCTTTTACCATCTTAGTCACCAGAAGATCTCAAATTACATAAGTGGGTTTTATGTTCAGTATGACAGGCCTGGCATTAACATTCTTTTCTATTTAATTCTCAGACACTTTGTTCCTTTTCCCCTTAGAGTTAAATCGAAAATAGATTATCTGGTCATTTCAGAGGTCATGGAACATTGCTATAATCCCTCTGTTTTGGTAACTTTGGTATAAAGGTTTCATTCTCTGCTGCAGGGTAGCTTGATGATTCCAGGGCAAGTTTATGACAAGTTGTGGTTAATTGTACTGAGAGAATTTTCTTCTAGGGCAAGGAGGTTTAGGTCTTATAATTTACTACTTACATAGGCTTAGAATTTTAGTGTGTCCTAACGCACATTTCATTTGTCTCTCAGATGCATACTTGAACGTCTAATTTTAGAATCACAATTATTTGATGATGCTTTGCAGTGTGCATGACAAGTACACTAAAGTAACTCAAGCTCTGGATACTTAAACATATGGAAGTTCTTCCATGTAGGGAGTGTTCTTCCATGTAGGGAGAGTCATCAGACAAGACATTTTCTCTCCCTTTATGTCCATGATTTTTTCAGGGTTATGGACTTTTATCATATTTCTTTCTTATCTTGCATTGTATTAAAAATGGATAGCAATAAATTGTTGTGTGTTATGAGTGATTAATGGGCTTTATTTTCTTCAACAGGTATGAGGGGCCTCAGGTCCCACGAATTCATGATATTGTCTGGGGAGATGGGGATAATGCAATTATACCATAATCCTAGATGTTATTGATCTATATTCACCTGATGGCCTTAGTTCAGGTGACATTTTACAATTTTCTGTATGTAGAGCAGGGTTCTTATATATACATATATATAAGAAAAATTAATACAGAGAAGTTAATCTTTGTGTATCTTAGTGGTGGACTAGAGGAACCCTGTAGGTTATATGCCCAATACTGTTTTTGCTTTGGTAGGTCTCATCATACATCTTGGTTAAGCAAGAGTTTATTCCAAGTTTACTCCAATCTTGGTGACAGACAGGGAAGCCTGGCATGCTGCAGTCCATGGGATCGCAAAGAGTCGGACAGGACTGAGCAACTGAACTGAACTGGGTCATGATTAGAGCCCCAAACACAAGATTATTCTAATTACATCAGCTGCAGAGCTACCTCTGGTAGAACTATTATTGACCAATTAAAAGTTCCTTGTCTCTCCATTGGGTAATGACCTATGTAATACGTGTGTGTGATTGGTAGTTGAGAAGTGTCTAGGTCTCCATCCAACTGGCTTGCAAGATTCAGATTTCCTCTGTACTATTAGGACATATTCAGACCGAACTGAGGCTGTACCACATCACAGATCACACATATAAGGACATATCTGGTCCAGTGAACCTTGGCGCAGATTTCAACCAGGTGTCCAAAACAGTTCTTGGTCTAAAATTTTTTGATACAATTTATGGTAATTATTTTATGGTCATATTTCAGCTTCACCTAGCAGTGTACCTGCCCACAGTAGGTGTTCAAAAATATTACCTGTAGTGGATTAATCACAGGATTGCTAACAAAAGCATTCCTGTAATTCAGCAAGAATTACATTGTTAGGTATCTTTTAAAAAATGTTCTGTTTTGTTTTTATATTTTCTAATCTATTCATTTTTGTTAGTGAGTCATATCTTTATTCAACTTTGAATATACAGTCTTAGCAAAATGACTATCTTTCCTCTGTAAAGTTAACATTTCACTCAAGCTTTTCTTCATAGAAATGCCCCTAAATGCTTCAGCATTCAAGAAATCTATTGGCTACACATAATTTTACTTATTATAGATATCTACAGTTTGTTCCTGACTCCAAACATGGGTTGATTCTAGAGGAGATACTGAAGTTGGGGAAGGAATTTTGGCTCCCCCAGTAAAGTGTCAACTTTTACAAATGACTAAATAATTTTTGAAAATAATCATTTCCAATGTCCATTATATCAGTCCATTAGGTTTAGTCAAATATAATGCATTTTCTATTACATATCACACAGCCTCCTGTGTTAAGTGAATGCATGCATGGACTCAGTCGCTTCAGTTTTGTCTGACTCTTTGCTACCCCATGGATTGCAAGAATACTGGAAAGGGTTGCCATTACCTCTTCCAGGGGATTTTCCTAACCCAGAGATAGAACCTGCATCTCTTGTGTCCCCTGCATTGCAGGAGGATTCTTCCCCACTGAGCCACCAGGGAAGCCCATGGTAAGTGGATATCTTGCTCGAATGTTACAAATCATGGAATGTTTATATACAAATTATGTTAAGATATTATTGAAGAATTCTATAATCTACAGTTTTCCGAATAGGCAGAACTCTCAGCACCATATGAGGTAGAGTGATAAATTTGGGGGCATTTTCCATTTTGGCAATAAAAGGTCTATTAATATTATTGACACATTGAGGTCCCAGAGGTACTGATTATTTGTCCTTCCTGAGAATGTTACCAACATTAGGGGAGCCAGATAACCAAATGCCCTGGGATCTCACTGTAATATTAAACATATAGAGGAGCCATAGCAATACATTCTAGTTCCTGTGGACAGCCTTTATAGATATAGTGATAGAGAATTTTTCTTTAAATGTTATTTACTATTCATAATCATCTTTAAATTTATGCCTTCTCCAACTCAAGGAGTGACATATTTTCAAATGCAGTCTAACACATTCTTCTATAAATGATCTCAGTCACTTATGTAATTAACTGGTTACACTATAGATAAGAGAGCCCCTGTTAACTGCTTATTCATGTTTGATGACAGTATAGGTCATAAGTGGATCAAAAACACAGTTGAGCAGTTGGTTGAAAGTATAAGATGTTACTGTGTAGGAGTTCACAGGTCAAAGAGAAGCGGCCAGATGAGATGCCCCAAGGCATGGAATGCATTCTGTTGTCCTTGCTGACACTGGAATCTAACTCAGTCAAGAAAATAATTTACCAGATGTAGGACCTCAGGATAGAACACAGATCTAATTACCACCACAATCAAAGATAATGCTAATGTCACTCAAGTGGGAACAGTTCCGGCTCTCTTTTCTACTAAAAGGTGAATTGTGTTTGCTGACCCATTTTAGGGGAAAAAAAAAAACAAACTTAGGTTTTTCTATGGTACTTTTAGTGTTTAAAGCACTTTTTTGGCTACTTCAGCCTCCATTTCAGTTCTGTGAAAGTAGTAACCAATGCAAGCTAAGAGAGTGCACAAATAATGTTGCCGATAGGGTACAGTGCTAGAATAGGGATTTGTGAGACAGCCACAGCAATATCAAGGAGAATAATGCTTGATATTAAGGAATATTGGTGGCCCACAATTTTGTTTTTTGCTGTTTGTGGAGCAGGTTACAGTGTTTAAATTGGTCTATTTTTTGTTTCCTTAAATATGATTTTGGTGGGTAAACTAAAGCAAATCAACTGCCATTATTTTATTATTGAATAGATGCCAAGGAATATCACGTTATTGTTTTAGAAACATAATTACATTCTTTTGTAGTACTGCTTATAGTCTTATAATCCTGTTCTTTGAGTTAGTTGTAATGGAATATGTAAGTAATCATTATTTCTGCTATATAGATTACTCTACCCAAAGAGTGATGATGTAGGAATGAAAAGTATCATGATCTCTACTTTTGTGTATGAGGAAGTGAAAGTGAAACTGAAGTCGCTCAGTCCTGTCTGACTCTTTTCGACCCCATACATTGTAGCCTACCAGGCTCCTCTGTCCATGGGCTTTTCCAGGCAAGAATACTGGAGTGGGTTGCCAATTCCTTCTCCAGGAGATCTCCTTGACCTAGGGATTGAACCCAGGTCTCCTGCTTTGTAGGCAGACGCTTTACCATCTAAGCCACCAAGGAAATTGAGCCTCTAATCCAAAACTGAATTTATTCCAAGAACAGCATTGCTTTAAATCTGACTCCTAACATGTCCTATAGTCTCTCTAATACCAACAAAAAGAGATGAATGATGAACTAGGAGGTCAAAGAAGAAGAAGTTTTCCTACTACTGAAATTAAAAAAAAAAAAAACACCAAAACTTACATTTGAAAAATTTGCAAAATTGAATGGACAAAACTTAAAACTTCTAAGAGCCCATTCAGGGCTTTGTAATGGGACTATAAAAATAAAGATTGCTAAAGGATCTATTATTAGTTTTATAGTGAATTCACTTTTAGTTAATATTGTTAGTAAGATCTGCATTATGGAAGAATTGCAAAGCATTGCAATGAAAAAGTTTTTCTTTTCTTTCTCTCACATTTTAAAAATACAAACTTGTCAGGATTTTCTTTTAGAAGAAGGCAATAGATGGCCTATGCTCTAGATTTTAGGATACTAATCCTAGCTTGTTGACAATATAAAAAGTGCTTTAATTTCTTATGAAACATACTTATTGCCAGCTTCCAGGAAAGTAATTCTTAATTGTCTCTACAATACTGTTGGTGATCTAGATGTCATCATCTTTTCAATTTTTCTGAAAAAGTTTTCTCTCTATATTTTAATTGTAGTAGTCAATACCATTCAATGATATGAAATATAAATTTTAATATAACTCCCATTTGAATAAGGACACAGATGTTTTGAGTAAAGGAGAATGTTTCATTTTTGAGAGGGAATATTTGATCCTACATTGTTATACTCTAGTTATTAGTGAAACATCTTATTATAATTTTAAAAGATTATTCATCTGAATTACATACTTCCTTGTATCATGCAAGGCATAGCTAACCCAGATACTTAAGACAGAATAAGGCAAACATAGGGAAAATGAATTTATTTAAGCTTAAATTTGTTAATAAAACTCTAAAATCAAGTCCCATTGAGTTACAGAAGAGTGACAAACCTCGTTATAAGTATTTACCAAGTCTTGGTCCATGAAACAATTTTAATAAATTTTAAAGGATTGAAGTCATATGGAATACATTTTCTGTCTGCAATGAAGTTAAAATAGAACTAAATAAATTACTTCAAAATAATTAAACACTTGGAAATAAAGAAAAGTATTTCTAAATAAACCATGTGTGTAAGAATAAAGCACAAAAGAAAATGCTTTTAATTATGCAAAAATAAAGAGAAAAGATATCCAAAGTTATAGAACATAGCAAAAATAGTCCTTACAGAATATGTCTTTAAATATTTATTTTAGAAAAGAAATGTCTAAAAATTAATGTTCTGATACAGGAAGTTAGAAAAGAAGATGAATTAAACTCAACAAAAATGAAAGAAAAACTTTAAAAAGGAAAGAAATCCATTAAATTGAAAAACAAAAACTATTTAAAACTATTAAAACTAATAAAAACTAATTAGTTTTAAAACTAATACAAACTATTTGTAAACTGTAATATTACTATAAAGACATGTGGCATTAATTGTACTTCCTTATGAAAACATTTCAGAGAAATGAAAGCCAATGTGTATAGTGATAAAAAGAAAAAAAATCCTTGCATCCACAGCTTTCTCCCCAAACAAAGAAGCACTATTTATATTAGTGGATAATCTATATTTCATCTGTGTTTTGAAATTTCCTAATTGTAGGTCAGTTAGAATGTTAATGTACTAATGTGATGGGAACTTGATATTTGAGAAAAATTACTTAGGTGGTTATCACATATTTAAAAGTTTGCCTAAATTTTTTAATGTGGTGTTTTCACACACACACAAAAAAGAAAACATTAGATTTTGTCCAGTAACTTCATTGTCAAAAGAAAAGTAATCAATAAAATTTAACTGTCTCTTCTTCCAAATAGAATCACTCTCCACAAAGGCCAATCCATGAGTTTCTGGGAGGTCTCAGTGTAAGTGTTCTGAAAGCTACCCAACAGTACCCCTATATAAATATACAACAAGATATATTTGATTGAGAGAATGACTACTTGAATTTAAGGTACAGTCAATAAATTTAAGTGTTTTTATTTTTTATTTTTCAGTTTTATGGGCAGTAAAGGGTCCTTGGATGGTTGAAGATGCTGTGAGAAATTAAGGCAAAAAATAGTTTGTGAGATTGAATCCTATCATACATCTTATCCATTGCTTACTCTCACAGAGCTGAACACAAGAAGCAGAAGTATTTATTCCTGTTCACCAAGGTGGAAATCACAAGCAATGACAGCCCACGCTCTTATCAGGTATTCTCAAACGCGAAAATGAGCACTCCATCAGTAACTACCAAATCAGTGAGGTGTGTACCAGGACCTTCAACAGGCAAAACTTGTTGCCAAGGAGAAATGTATATTGCAAATAAGCTCGATGAGTTTGTTCACAGATTTAAAGTTCTGTGTTATGTCAGCAAAAGAAAAGAATTGGTAGTTAAGAGAAGAATTTAGGGATTTCCCTGGTGATCAGTGGTTAAGAATCTATACTTCCACTGCAGGGGACATAGGTTCCATCCTGAGGCAGGGAACTAAAATTCTGTATGCCTTGGAGAGCAACCAAAAAGTAAAATAAAATGTTTCTTTTTTTTTTTAAGAGAGAGAAGAATTTATTGAAGTTTTTGAAAATGAAAAATTTAATTACTAAAATTTTTAAATATCAGTAATTGGGTTAAGTAGCAGAATGTATAAGGCTTAACAAAAATTAATCATGTGAAAAATTAAAGGGAAGAATTTTCCCAGAACACAACCCACTGGGATAAAATGTAAAGTAGATAGGAAAATGAGAGAGAGGTGGAGAATATTAATAGATACAGAGGTGCTAATTTCTCTCTGGTATTTCAGAAAATAAAGGCAAAGAGAGTGATGTGATTACTGAAGACATGAAAGCCGAGAGTTTCACACAGACCTGCTTGTGATCTATGGGTGCTTATTTACCAGCCTAAAAATTAGAGGGTACATTACTAAGGAAAGGAAGAACAGTTATCACTGAACCAACAGTTCTATCTACCACAGTGCAAGTGTCAAGTAAGATATAGAAAAAAAATTAGAAGAAAACTTATTAACCCAGTGGGAGACTTGAAGACAGAGACAGGGAACAGTAGCATAAAGCATGATAAATAAAAAACACAGACTATGAAAATTTCCCCATGTACATGTCTAAGTTTTTAATGTTACTTGTTTTTCCTTCACCATTTATCACTGCTTATCCCCCACCTTTTGTATCCTCACGTAAATCCTGGGGCTATATTTTCAATTCTCTCTATTCAACTGTGATCAGTGTGGGATCAGCATCAATTTTTTCTTATCATTCCTTGAATAGAGTGGGCACCAATTAAATGTCAGAGAAATTGGGCTTGAGAAGGACAGCTCTCACTGATTACTAAGAAAACAAAAGAGAGGGGGCCATGCTGTTTTAACTGCTGCAGCATCAAAGAGGTGTGTGTGTGTGTGTGTGTGTGTGTGTGTGCGCGCGCGTGTGCGCGCTAGTTGCTCAGTCATCTCCAACTCTTTGCAACCTCATGGACTGTAGTTCGCCAGGCTCTGCTGTCTGTGGGATTTTCTAAGCAAGAGTACTGGAGTGGGTTGCCATTCCCTTCCCCAGGGGATCTTCCTGACCCAGGGATGGGACCCAGGTTTCCTGCATTACAGGCAGATTCTTTAATAATGTCTGAGCCAACAGAAAAAAATAGCATCAAAGGTGACTTTTCCTCAAAGTACAAACTTCAAAAATTTCTAATCCTATGGGTAAACAAGATACATGATCTAGATTATTAAGTAGATGCTAGGTGTAAATAGGAACAAAAGCTGTTGCATTCTTTGTCTTCAGGAATGTAGCTAAACCATTGGTTTTTCCTAACATACCCTAACCTTAGGAGCTCATGACTTTTCTCACTAGACACTGCAAATAGAAATTAATTTTTCTTGGAGGGGAAGTTATAATTATAGAGGTTAAAATATGAGCAGAGTTTTGAATAAATAAAATTTCTAGTGAATTAAATAAAAGTAATGAATGATGGAATTGTTGTTCTGTCCTGTCAGACTCTTTGTGACCCCATGAACTGCAGCAAACCAGGCTTCCCTGTCCTTCACCATCTCCCAGAGTTTGCCCAAACTCATGTCCATTGAAATAGGTGATTCCCATCCAACCATCTCACCCTCTGTCATCCTGTTCTCCTCTTGCCCTCAATCTTTTCCAGCATCAGGGTCTTTTCCAGTGAGTCATCTCTTCTCATCAGGTGGCCAAAGTATTGGAGTTTCAGGTTCAGCATCAGTCCTTCCAATAACTATTCAGGGTTGATTTCCTTTCGGACTGACTGGTTTGATCTCCTTGCTGCCCAAGGGACTCTCAGGTGTCTTCTTTAGCACCACATCCTGAAAACATCAATTCTTTGGCGCATAGCCTTTATCATGATCCAGCTCTCACATCTGTACATGACTACTGGAAAAACCATAGCTGTGACTATATGGACTTGTTGGCATGCTAGCATGATTATGCTCAAAATCCTTCAAGCTAGGCTTCAGCAGTGCATGAACAGAGAACTTCCAGAAGTGCAAGCTGGATTTAGAATGATGGGATAGGTCTGCGCATTTTTACAGCACATCCTTATAATATATATGTGTTTATGTGAGAGCATGTGCGTGTGTGTGTAGGTGGGGGTGGCTGGATGTGCATGTTCCTAAGCATATATAATCTCTACTCTAGAGAAAAAATATAACTCAGATTTTTATGAATAAAAAGGCTTATGCATTCCTACTTTTGGCAGTGTAGTAATAACATATTTCTGTTAAACAAAGAGTATATTCTTTACTAATCCTGTTGAAGGTACTGCAGTTGCTGATTTCAATTAGGAAAGATACTGAGGCAAGGATTCCAAGGAAACCTTTTGCTACCAGGGACATATAGAAACCCTGAAAGTTCAAAAGACAGGCAGCTAAGACATAGTTGTGTTAACAGATAGTGCATGTAGTTATAGCACACAGGAAAGAGAAGAAAAGTAGACATAGGGTATGTGATGGGGGTTCTGATTTTGTCCTGATTTTGGCAGTGATTTCAAGAGTGAATGTATCTATCAAACTCAGTGAATTGTACAATTTAAATGGGTACAGTTTATTGGCCTCTAATTATTCCTCAATAAAGTTTAGAAAAGTAAAATAAAAATTTTACTTTACCACCAAAATGTCTTTCTTGGATTACACGATAAGATCATAGAAAAATTAGAGATTTCCCACTTATTATAGCCCTAAAGTGGCAATAAGGTGATAATAATGGGATGGGGGGTCCACTAGTTTGGACTTTGCTGATATTGGCAGCAGGAGGAAGCCAGCACTTTACCTATGCATCCAGATAGGAATTAAAATTGAGCATTTTCCAGGTCACTTTGCTTATTTTCTAACTAAAGAATAGAAAACACTCATGTACTTGTCATCTCCATGAGGCTTATTTCTTTTTAAAATAATAAAAATTAAAATACACAACCAGTTTTTTCCTCACCTATATTTTTCCTTCAATTCTTGTACTATACCATCATCTTTTCCTGTATGTCTGCTTTTCCTTTCCATTCTAAACAATTCACTTTTAAACATATATAAACAAATAGATTTAGAAATAATTATGATTACAATTCATGCAAAGATGGGCTCAATAAAGGACAGAAATGGTATGGACCTAACAGAAGCAGAAGATATTAAGAAGAGGTGGCAAGAATACACAGAAGAACTGTACAAAAAAGATCTTCATGACCCAGATAATCACGATGGTATGATCACTCACCTAGAACCAGACATGCTGGAGTGTGAATTCAAGTGGGCCTTAGGAACCATCACTACGAACAAAGCTAATGGAGGTGTTGGAATTCCAGGTGAGCTACTTCAAGTCCTAAAAGAAGATCTTGTGAAAATGCTGCACTCAATACGTCAGCAAATTTGGAAAACTCAGCAGTGGCCACAGGACTGGAAAAGGTCTGTTTTCATTCCAGTCCCAAAGAAAGGCAATGCCAAAGAATGATCAAACTACTGCACAATTACACCTATCTACACACTAGTAAAGTAATGCTCAAAATTCTCCTAGCCAGGCTTCAGCAATACATGAACCATGAACTTCCAGATGTTCAAGCTGGTTTTAGGAAAGGCAGAAGAACCAGAAATCAAATTGCCAGCATCTGCTGGATCATCAAAAAAGCAAGAGAGTTCCAGAAAAACATCTATTTCTGCTTTATTGACTATGCCAAACCTTTGACTGCGTGGATCACAATAAACTGTGGAAAATTCTTAGAGATGGGAATATCAGACCACCTGACCTGACTATTGAGAAATCTGTATGCAGGTCAGGAAGCAACAGTTAGAACTGGACATAGAACAACAGACTGGTTCCAAATGGGAAAACGAGTAGATCAGGCTGTATATTGTCACCCTGCTTATTTAACTAATATGCTGAGTACATCATGAGAAATGCTGGGCTGGATGAAGCACAAGCTGGAATCAGGATTGCTGGGAGAAATATCAATAACATCAATATTCAGATGACACCACCCTTATGACAGAAAATAAAAGGAGAACTAAAGAGCCTCTTGATGAAAGTGAAAGAGGAGAGTGAAAAAGTTGGCGCAAAGCTCAACATTCAGAAAGCTAAGATTATGGCATCCGGTTCTGTAACTTCATGGCAGATAGATGGGGAAACAGTGGCTGATTTTATTTTGGGGGGGCCTCCAAAATCACCACAGATGTTGATTGCAGCCATGAAATTAAAAGACACTTACTCTTTGAATGGAAAGGTATGACCAACCTAGACAGCATATTAAAAACAGACATTACTCTGTCAGAAAAGTCCGTCTAGTCAAGGCTATGGTTTTTCCAGTAGTCATGTATGGATGTGAGAGTTGGACTGTAAAGAAAGCTAAGTGCCGAAGAATTGATGCTTTTGAACTGTGGTGTTGGAGAAGACTCTTGAGAGTCCCTTGGACTGCAAGGAGATCCAGCCAGTCTGTCCTAACGGAGATCAGTCCTGAGTGTTCATTGGAAGGACTAATATTGAAGCTGAAACGCCAATTCTTTGGCCACCTGATGTGAAGAGCTGACTCCTTTGAAAAGACCCTGATGCTGGGGAAGATTGAGGCCAGGAGGAGAAGGGACCGACAGAGGATGAGATGGTTGGATGGCATCACTGACTCAATGGACATGAGCTTGGGAAAACTCCAGGAGTAGTTGATGGATAGCGAAGCCTGGCATGCTGCAGTTCGCGGGGTTGCAAAGAATTAGACATGACTGAGTGACTGAACTGAACTGAACTGAACTGAACTGATGATTACAATTATGACTATGTTATATATGTAATGTACTTATATTCTTTGGCTGTTCCTCCTGAGAAGTCCTAGAATCTATGATTATACTGAACATTCATATCTAAATTTCTACTTTGCATCCTTTACTAAAATCAAGCATTACTCCTCACAGAAATGCCAAGTTTCAGGACTGTAGTAGAAATGAATCTAGAATATTTTGCTGGGTCATAAAGGAAAAAACAATGTTCAAAGAACAGTTGGGACACATCAAAGTGAAAAGAAAGCTCCTTTAAAGGGGAACCTCCCTGGATAAATTGGCTTCCCTGGTGGCTTAGATGCTAAAGTACCTGCCTGTAGTGTGGGAGACCTATGTTCAATCCCCTGGAGAAGGGAATGGCAACCCACTCCAGTACTCTTGCCTGGAGAATCCCACGGACTGAGGAGCCTTGTGGGCTACAGTCCACGGGGTTACAAATAGTCTGATGTGAGTGAGCCAACTAATACTTCCACACTTTCAAGCATCAAAGTAATTAATGATGCTGCTGCTGCTAAGTCACTTCAGTCATGTCCACTTCTTGGTGACTCTATGGACTGTAGCCTTCCAGGCTCCTCTGTCCATGGGGTTCTCTAGGCAAGATTACTGGAGTGGGTTTCCTTGTCCTCCTCCAGGGGATCTTCCCCACCAGGATCGAGCCCACATCTCTTATGTCTCTTGTAGTTAATAATAGTGGTGGGTTAAATCCTATGGAATAAAATAGGAGTTGAAGGCTCCATACATACTTAAGTAAATGTTTATGGTAGGACTGCCATAACAAAATGTTAGATACTCAGTGGCTTACTTAGAAGAAATATATTTCCTCACAATTCTGGTGGCTAAAAGTTCAAGTTTAAGATATTAGGTTGGTTTCTTCTGAGGCCCTCTCCTTGACTTGTAGATGATAGTCTTCTTATGCCTTCACATGGTCTTCCCTCTGTGCAATGTCTGTGTACTAATCTCGTCTTATAAAGACACCAGGGATATTGGATTAGTACCCACCTACACCACCACATTTTAACTTAACTACCTCTTTAAAAGTCCTATCCACATATACAGTCACATTATAAGTGAAAGGTTAGGACTTCAGCATATGAATTTTGGAGAACACAAGTCAACCTATAACAAATAAGAACGAAGGCTCATTAGCAGAAAGAGCCTTAACATGATCTTCCTATAAGAACACCAGTCATAAGCTAATCCAATATGAGTCCATATTAAGTAGTTGTATCCGCAAAGACCTTGTTTCCAAATAAGGTCAAATTTAACACTCTAGGTAGACATGAATTTATGGAGAACCCTGTTTAACACTTTAAAAAGACTTTCCATTGAAATTCAAGGCTATGTTTTTCCATTGGCTTTGCAAATGTTAAAAAAATATATACAGTATTTTTTACGTTAAATCAAGATAATAGCTGTTTTATAAAAGAGGATTTCAACATTATATCATGTTCCACTCACAAATACTTCTTTTAAATATTAGTAAATATTACTAGAAGCTTATAATATTCCAATAATTTATAAAGAATTAATTGCTTCTAAAATATATATTATAAATACTTTGTTTTATCATATATTTGGAAAGTTTTTTTCATATATCTATGTATTCCTATGGTTCTTAACACTAATGTCCTCTATACAATAATAAATTAACATTACTAGATTGCTATATTCTATAATGACTTTTGGTAGAATTCTTGCACCAAAGTGATAACATACTATATAAAATGGTACAGAATGTTATATTTCATCAAAGTTCTTTAACCTTCTTTGAATATGAAAATATGCAATATCTAAATTTAAAGTTTGTCATTAAAGTAATAAGATTAATTCTTTTATGATGATTCATTATTTAGAAACTTATTTCACTTTTTGCAGCAAAATATTTTGACATGCTCATGTTGAAATAAGTCCTAGATATATATTGTTTTTAAGTATAATTAAATAATCCATATTACATATAAATAATATTTCTTTATTTTATGATTATTTATGACATTAAATTATTTGTCAAAGCAAAATAAAGTTAGGAAACAGTGAAAAATAAAAATATTCTCTTTGAAGCAAAATGATGTGTTTAGTTAAGCTTGAGTAGAATTAATTATGTAGCTAACAGCACATGTTCTACCCAATAGATGCCATCAAAGTTCAGAGCTAATCAGTGGAAAGATAGACAAACTGTCTAGGTGTTTGTTTTCCTTTTTTATTGATATTTTTAAAATTATAGTGCATAAAACAACAGCAGATTTGTTTATTTTTCACTAAATGTCAAATGAGTGAGGATTCTTTATTTCAATTGACTGGTGAATAATGAAAGAAAAAAGCTGATTAGTGAATGCATTATTTTGCAGAAAACCATTCTGACATAACAGAAACACAGTAATTTACACCATACTAATTATGAAAAATTTGACAATTAACATAATACACAAAGTAATTGGAGGCATTTTGCCATTTATTATTGAGAGACACATATTTGATTTATCAATATATCATTGAATTGTGTGTGTATTCACACTCTTCCATTGAAAAATATTTTTCTAGTTTAATTTTCTTATTTATTGAATTAGGTTCTGGGGAATATTTAGTAACTCTGAATGATATGCTCTGCATTTTATTTTTTATAATAAACAACTTTATCAAGCACATAATTAGTTGGGAATATATTTTAAAGAATATATTTAGGATGATCATTTAACTTTTATTTCCTAAGACTCTATGCAAATTTATGTTACTCAGCACAACTTGCTCTTAAATATCTTTTTCCTTTAAATTAAGAAGATATTGGTCATGTATAAAACATTATAATGCACCCTAATATAATTTCTCTGTGTCAAAAATTACTCTGCTATATACCCCTGTTAATTAAGTTATCCACTAAACTTCAGAAACATGCGATAAATGCAAAGTTTAGAAAATATTAAGGTCAGGATTTTGAGAAAGTTTTCTATTGTTTTTAAGTTGAAATATCATAAATGAAACTTACTGTAAGGTCTGGAAAGTATTCATATTCCAAAGAGACATTTCTTAAAACAATACTGCATATAAACTGCAGACTTTATAATTTCAATTGTTCAATAAAGGAACACATAGATGAAATTTCTAAATGTAAGCTTAATCCTGTGCCAAACTAAGTAGGGAAATCAATTTTTAAATGTGGCCAAATTAAGGTTTTGTTATGTTTCAAAAGGGACTCTTGCATACAGAAAAAAAAAAAAAAGGAAAAGACCTGTTCCATGCACAACATCAAAACTCAATTTGTACGAACTTTCATTCCAGGTAGATGGAATAGATGGGCTTTTCCTTATCCTTCTGCTGAGTACAAGTAAAAACCCAGCACATTACATACATGTCAAACATAAGATGACTTTGGAAAGTATTCTTTGGAAATAGTCTCCTAAATATTTGTTTCAGAAAGGCAGTGATTTTCCTTCAATTTGTATAGTTTATTGACTGATACTTTTAAAAGAATTAAGACTTTCCAAATCTTCAGATGATTTATGAGATGATTAGAACATTGATAACTATCTAATATTAGATAATATTCAAATGCTTAAATTTTCAAACAGATTTTAGTTATAGGTGAAATGAGGATTTGTAATCATACACTGAATAATTTTCTCATCATTGACTGTTTGAGAGAGTAGGAAATCCAGGTCATCTATACATTCATTCTCCAAATATTTATAGTGTACCATGTGCCTTTTATATGCTACTTGTTATGATGAGTTCAAGTAAAATGGCAAAGAAGAGATGCAAAGTCTTGAGGTCAAGTTGCATATAGGATTATAAGGGATTGAATCTGAGTTAAATGAGGCTCAGGTGGTAGGCATGAGTGAAATGTTGAAAGAAGAAAGACTGGGCCTAAATTCCTGCAGGTTGTGTCCTGGAACTCATGGGTTGGGTTTTCCTGACAGAACAACTCGTACAAAAGGAAACACAGTAGTTAGGTCCCCCATGAGATGAATTAGGAGTGGAGGATCAGGCACCCCAGTTGACAGCAGTAAGAACAAAGTCTATTGATACTCATGGGTTTTAAAATACATATGAAAGCATTGGGATTTGGAAGTATAATGCATGCTACAAAACTGAGTGAAATTCTGGCCCTTTATAAGAAATGTCCACCTTTACACCTCCAGCCCCCATTCACTGGCACCCTGTTTTTCAGCTACTCTATGAAACTGAGTTTTAATGTTATACAGAAGTTTTAATGTTTTACAGAAGTTTTAATGCTTACAGTACCTCACACTGCCTTTTCCTGACTTAATCACTGAAGGAATAATTTCATTCTCAGATCTTGAAAAACATATTTATTCTTGTTCCTAGAACAATCAGTTTTCTCAAGGAACTATGAAGAATGCACTGCTTTGAAAGATGATTATAGAATGTACCACATATTTTAAATATTCAGCTGATAGTATAGCTGATAATAACCTTCAAGTTTTTGTCATTAATTTTAAATTGTCTATTAGAAAAAAAATGCATATTCAGCATAGGTAGGACATCACTGCTTTATTTACACATATTTCAAGGTAATATGAAAAAGTCCACTTGAGCTTTCTTAATGGCCAGTTGAGAGAAAGGGCATTTTAGATAAGATCATATGGAAAGAGAATACAAATTAAAAGCTGTAATATCCTCCATACTAATCACAAAAACCCCTCCTATTCAACACGTTTTTCTACATTTAATTCTGGGAATATTTAAACCAGTCTTGGACAAAGTGGTAACATAAAGCTATCAAAAAAGCTTCTATTCAGACAAGTAATTTTAGTAGACTTTGTTTCCCCACACAGCATTTAGTTGGTCTTAATTATGGGGTAATATAAATTATTTTTCACATGATGCAAATTATGTTTTTTTCTTAATTTGAAAAAAATACAAAAGTGAAATTGGTAAATGTTGTAATAATTAGTTGAGCAAGAGACTAGAATGAAAAGTGAAAATGACTCAGTTGAGTCCGACTCTTTGTGACTCGAGTCCCTGGAATTTTTCAGGCCAGAAGACTTGAGTGGGTAGCTTTTCTTTCTCCAGAGGATCTTCCCAACCCAGGAATCAAACCCAGGTCTCCCACATTGCGGACAGATTCTGTAACAGCTGCGCTACAAGGGAAGCTCTAGAATACTGGAGTGGGTAGCCTATTCCTTCTTCAGCTGCTGCTGCTGCTAAGTCGCTTCAGTCGTGTCCGACTCTGTGCGACCCCATAGATGGCAGCCCACCAGGCTCCCCCGTCCCTGGGATTCTCCAGGCAAGAATACTGGAGTGGGTTGCCGTTTGCTTCTCCAATGCATGAAAGGGAAAAGTGAAAGTGCAGTCGCTCAGTCGTGTCCGACTCTTTGCGACCCCATGGGCTGCCGCCCACCAGGCTCCTCCGTCCTTGGGATTTTCCAGGCAAGATTACTGGAGTGGGGTGTCATTGCCTTTTCCGCCCTTCAGCAGATCTCCCCAATTCAGGCATCAAACCAGGGTCATCTGCACTGCAGGTGGATTCTTTACAAACTGAGCTATAAGAGAAGCTCCTTATAATGAAAAGAAAGCATTAATTGATTGCTTTTTCCATAGTCTTCTTCTTTATCTTATTTATTAATACCAAAACTTGAGAAAAATATAACAAATGCTTCTGAGATCTTGCCTCAAATAATAAGACCTAACAAGGTATTTGTTCTTGGTGATTATTAAAACTGCATTCACTTTGTTGTTCTTCTCTAGTCCATTCTCTTACTACCCAGCCCCAAATCAAAGCTGATTACGTTATATTGTAGTAAATACTTTTATATATTTTACTAAATGCATCTATAGCTAGATGTAAGATATTCAGGGATTTTTGTCTTAAATGTCATGCTCCATTTATTGTAGAAGAGTCTGTGGGTATTCCTAATGATCTGCTGTGTTTCCTTTCAGAGAATTATACATCTACTTCAGTCTCCCAGTGTGTAGTGCTGCCCTGCACTTTTTCAGCCCACTGAAGTCTGCTTGGCTATGTGACTGACTCTTTCCAAATTGAAAGCTTAAATGACGTTGCGTGAGTCTGTTCTTGCTGAGTCACAAATCAAAGGTAAGGGCTGCTGCTTCAGTCAGGGACTCAGGTTAGAGGACATGTCCCACAGGATGACAAGTGACCGGCAACCGATGTGTGACATGAATGAGATATAAACTTTGTTGTTACAGTGACACTGAGATTTAAGGTTGTTTGTTAGCACAGCATAATGTGGGGAAAGATGATTAATACCCTGGTGTTTCTCAGCTTGGTGTTTTTCACTCAAGATAATGGTTTTTGAGTATATTTTGATATACATAGTTTTTGTTCAGGCTGGCCAGCTAAGCATGTTGTTGTTCAGTCACCCAGTCAAGTCTGTCTTTTTGACCCCATGGGCTGCAGCACACCAGGCCTCTCTGTGCCTCACTATCTCCTAAAGTTTACCCAAGTTCATGTCCATTGCATCGATGATGCCATCCAGCCATCTCATCCTCTGATGCCCTCTTCTTCTGCACTCAGTATTTCCCAACATCAGAGACTTTTCCAATGAGTCATCTGTTTGTATCCAATGACCAAAATACTGAAGCTTCAGCTTCGGCATCAGACCTTCCAATGAATATTCAGGGTTGATTTCTCTTAAGATTGACTGGTTTGATCTCCTTGCTGTCCAGGGGACTTCCAGGAGTCTTGTCTAGCATCACAGTTCAAAGGCATCAATTCTTTGGTTCTCTGCCTTCTTTATAGTCTAGCTTTCAGAAACCATACATGACCACTGGGAAGACCATAGCCATGACTATAAGGAACTTTGTCAACAGAATATTGTCTCTGCTTTTCAACACATTGTCTAGGTTTGCCATAGCTTTCCTGCCAAGAAGCAATCATCTGATTTCAGAGACTGCAGTCACCATCCACAGTGATTTTTAGAGCCCAAGAAAAGTAAATCTATCACCACCTACACTTTTCCCCTTCTATTTGTCATGAAGCAATGGGGCTGGATGCTATGATCTTAGTTTTTGTTTAACATTTCATTTCAAGCCAGCTCTTTCACTCTCCTACTTCACCCTCATCAAGAGGTTCTTTGGTTCCTCTTCACTTTCTGCCATTAGAGTGATATCATCCATATATTTGAGGTTGTTGATGTTTCCCAGCCTATCTTGATTCCAGCTTGTAACTCATTCAGTCCAACATTTCTCATGATGTGCTCAGCATATAGGTTAAACAAACAGGGTGACAGCAGACAATCTGTCATAGTCCTTTCTTAACCTTGAACCAATTTGTTGTTCCATTCTGCTGCTACTGCTGCTGAGTTGCTCCGGTCATGTCTGACTCTTTGTGACCCCACAGACTGTAGCCTACCAGGCTCCTCCATCCACGGGGATTTTCCAGGCAAGAATACTGGAGTGGGTTGCCATATCCTCCTCCAAGGGATCTTCCCAACCCAGGGATGAAACCCACGTCTCTTATGTCTCCACCATTGGTAGGCAGATTCTTTACCCCTAGTGCCACCAGAAGAGCCCTGGTTGTTCCTACAGGGTACTAACTTGCTTCTTAACCTGCATACAGGTTTCTCAGGAGACAGGTAAGATGCTCTGGTATTCTCATCTCTTTAAGAACTTTCCACAGTTTGTTATGATCTACACAGTCAAAGGCTTTAGCATAGTCAATGAAACAGAGATAGGTGTTTTTCTGGAATTCCTTTGCCTTCTCTGTGATCCAATGAATGTTGTCAATTTGATCTCTGGTTCCTCTTCTTTTTCTAAACCCAGCTTGGACATGTGGAAATTCTTGGTTCACATAATACTGAAGTCTAGCATGCAAGATTTTAAGCATGACCTTACTAACATGGGAGATGAGTGCAATTGATGATTAGCACATTCTTTGTACTACCTTTCTTGGGAATTAGGATAAGGTTTGGTCTGTTCTAGTCCTGTGGCCACTGCTGGATTTCCAGATTTTCTGACATATTGAATGCAACACCTTGATGGCATCATTCTTTAGTGTTTTGAATAGTTCTACTGGAATTCCATTGCATGCACTAGCTTTCCTAACAGCAGTGCTTTCTACAGTCCACTTGACTTCCCACTCCAGAATGTTTGACTCTTGGTGACTGACCACACCACCATGATAATCCAGTTCAAAAAGATCTTTTTTTGTATAGTTCTTCCATGTATTGTTTCCATCTCTTATTGATCTTTTCAGTGTCTACTAGGTTTCTACTGTTTCTGTCCTTTATTGTGCCCATCTTTGGGCAAAATATTCTCTTGATATTTCCAATTTTCCAGAAGAGATATCTAGTCTTTTCCCTTCTATTGTTTTCTTCTAGTTTTATGCACTGTTCATTGAAGAAGGCCTTCTTGTCTCTCCATGCTACTCTTTGGAACTCTGCATTTAATTGGGTGTACCTTTCCCTTGCCTTTTGCTTCTCTTCTTTCTTCAGCTATTTGTAAAACCTACTCAGGTAACCACTTTGCTTTCTTGCATTTTTGTTTCTTTGGGATGGTTTAGTTCACTGACTCCTGAATAGTCTCTGTCTGTAGGTCTTGAGGCATACTGTTAACTAGACCTAATCCCTTGAATCTATCCATTACCTCCACTGAATATTGATAGAGGATTTGATTTAAATCCTATCTGGCTGGTTGAGTGGTTTCGCTGCTTTCTTTAGTTTAAGTCTGAAGTTTGCTGTGAAAATTTGAGGATCTGAGCCACAGTCAGTTCCAGGTCTTTTTTTGTTGTTGTTGTTGACCATATACAGCTTCTCCATCTTTGGCAACAAAGAATGTAACAAATTTGATTTTGGTATTGACCATTTGGTGATGTCCATGGGTAAAGTTGTCTCTTTGAAAAAGGATATTTGTTATGACCAGTGCTTTCTCTTGGCAGAATTCAATTAGTCTTTCTGCCCTGCTTCATTTTGTTCTCCAAGGTCAAAGCTGCCTATTATTCAAAATATCTCTACACTTCCTACTTTTGCATTCCAATCCCCTATGATGAATTAGTTCAGTTGCTCAGTCATGTCCAACTCTTTGCAACTCCATGGGATGTAGCACACCAGGCTTCCCTCTCCATCACCAAATCCTGGAGCTTGCTTAAACTCACATCCATCGAGTCAGTAATGCTAACCAACTCTTCTCCTCTGGTGTCCCCTTTTCCTCATGCCTTCAATCTTTCCCAGCATCAGGGTTTTTTCTAATGATTCAGTTTTTTGCTTCAGGTGGCCAAAGTATTGGATCTTCAGCTTTAGAATCAGTCCTTCCAATGAATGTTCAGAACTGATCTCCACTAGGATTGACTGGTTTGATCTCCTTACAGTCCAAGAGACTCTCAAGAGTCTTCAACACCACAGTTCAAAAGCATCAATTCTTCAGCACTTTGCTTTTTTAAATTGTCCAACTATCACATTCATGCATGACTACTGAAAAAAATCTTAGCTAGGGTTATATAGACCTTTCTCAGCAAGGTAATGTCTCTATTTTTAATATGCTATATAGTTTGATCATAGCTTTTTGTTCAAGGCGCAAGCATTTTTTAATTTCAAGGCTTCAGTCACCATTTGCAGTGATTTTGGAACCTAAGAAAAGAAAGCCTCTCACAGTTTCCATTGTTTCCCCATCTATTTGCCATGAAGTGATTGAAGGGGCAAGATGCCATGATCATTGTTTCTTGAATGTTGAGCATTAAGCCAGCTTGTTCAATCTTCTCTTTCAGTTTCATCAAGAGGCTCTTTAGTTCCTCTTCACTTTCTGCCATAAGGATGTTTCACCTGCATATCTGAGGTTATTGATATATCTCCTAGCAATCTTGATTCCAGCTTGTGCTTCATCCAGCCTGGCGTTTCGCTTGATGTATGGTGTATATAAGTTAAATAAGCAGGGTGACAAAATTCCACCTTGATATACTCCATTCTCAACTTGGAACCCGTCTGTTGTTCCATGTCCAGTTCTAACTGTTGCTTCTTCACCTGCATAGAGACTTCTCATGAGGTAGGTAAAGTATTCTTGTATTCCCATCTCTTGAAGAATGTTCCACAGTTTGTTGCGATCCATACAGTCAAAGGCTTTAGCATATCAATGAAGAAGTTAGATGTTTTTACAGAATTTCCTTGCTTTTTCTATGGTCCAATAGATGTTGGCAATTTGATTTCTGATTCTTCTGCCTTTTATAAATCCAGCAGAACATCTGGAAGTTCTTGGATCATATACTGTTGAAGCCTCACTTGGAGAGTTTTTTGAGCATTACTTTGCTAGCATGCGAGATGAGTGCAATTGTGCAGTGGTTTGAACATTCAATGTCATTGCCCTTCTTTGGGATTATAATGAAAACTGACATTTTCCAGTCCTGTGGCTACTGCTGAGTTTTCCAAATTTGCTGGCATATTGAGTGCAGCACTTTCACAGCATCATCTTTTAATATTTTCAAATAGCTCAGCTGGAATTCCATCACCTCCACTAGCTTTGTTTGTAGTGATGCTTCCTAAGGCCCACTTGACTTGTTGTGCAGGATGTCTGGCTCTAGGTGAGTGATCACACCATAGTGGTTATCTGAGTTATGAAGATCTTTTTGTGTAATTCCTTTGTGTATTCTTGCCAACTCTTCTTAATATCTTCTGCTTCTGTTAGGCTCATACCATTTCTGTCCTTTATTGTGCCCATCTTTGCATGAAAATTTCCCTTAGTATCTCTACTTTTCTTGACGAGATCTCTAGTCTTTCCCATTCTGTTGTTTTCCTCTATTTCTTTGCACTGATCACTGAGGAAGGCTTTCTTATTTCTCCTTGCTATTCTTTGGTGCTCCGCATTCAGATGAGTGTAACATTCCTTTTTTCCTTTGCCTTTCACTTCTCTTCTTTTCTCAGCTCTTTGTAAGACAACTATTTTGCCTTTTTGCATTATTTCTTCTTGGGGATGGTTTTGATCATTACTTCTTACACAATGTTATGAACCTCCACCTATAGTTCTTCAGACACCATCTGTCAGATCTAATCCCTTGGATCTATTTGTCATTTCCACTGTATAATCATAAGGGATTTGACCTAGGTCATATCTGAATGCTCTAGTGGTTTTCCCTGCTTTCTTCAATTTAGGTCTGAATTTGGCAATAAGGAGCTCATGATCTGAGTCACAGTCAGCTCCTGGTCTTGTTTTTGATGACTGTATAGAACTTCTCCATCTTTGGCTGCAAATAATATAATCAATCTGATTTCAGTATTAACTATCTGATGATGTCTATGTGTAGAGTCTTCTCTTGTGCTATTTGAAGAGGGTGTTTGCTATGACCAGTGCGTTCTCTTGGCAAAACTCTGTTAGCCTTTGCCCTGCTTCATTTTGTACTCCAAGGCCAAACTTACCTGTTACTGAAGGTATCTCTTGACTTCCTACTTTTGTATTCCAGTCCCCTATGATGGAAAGGACATCTTTTTTTGGTGTTTTTTCTAGAAGGTCTTGTAGGTCATTGCAGAACCATTCAACTTCAGCTTCTTCAGCATCAGAGGTTGGGGCATAGACTTGAATTACTGTGATATTGAATGCTTTGCCTTGGAAACAAAGATCATTCCGTTGTTTTTGAGATTGAATCCATGTACTGCATTATGGACTCTTTTGTTGACTATGAGGGCTATTCCAATTCTTCTATCAGATTCTTGTCCACAGTGGTAGATATAATGATCAACTGAATTAAATCCACCCATTCCAGTCCATTTTAGTTCCCTGATTCCTAAAACGTCTATGTTCACTCTTGCCATCTCCTGTTTGACCACTTCTAATCTTCCTTGTTTCATGGACCTAACATTTCAGGTCCCTATGCAATATTGTTCCTACAGCATTGAACTCTACTTCCATCACTAGTCACATCCACAAGTAGGCATTGTTTTTACTTTGACTCTGTCCCTTCATTCTTTCTGGAGTTATTTCTCCCCTCTTCTCTAGTAGCTTATTGGGCATCTACCAACCTGGTGAGTTCATCTTTCAGTGTCATGTCTTTTGTTTTTTCATACTATTCATAGGGTTCTTAAGCAAAAATACTGAAGTGGGTTGCTATGCCCTTCTCCAGTGGACCACGTTTTGCAAGAACTCTCCACCATGACCCATCCATCTTGCATAGCCATACATAGCATGGCTCATGGGTTCATTGAGTTAAACAAGGCTGTGATCCATGTGATCAGTTTGGTTAGTTTTCTGTGACTGTGGTTTTCATTCTGTCTACCCTTTGATAGATAAGGATAAGAGACTTGTGGAAGCTTCCTATTGGGAGGGATAGGCTGAAGGGGAATTATGATGGCCAAGTAGAAGTGTGAGCATGCATCTTCTCCTGGGAGAGCTCCAAAACTGCAACTTGCTGCTGAACAACCATTAACAGAAGAATATTGGATCCCAGCAAAAAAAGATACCACACACCCAAGGGCAAAGGAGAAGCCGCAACAAGATGGTAGGGGGAGGGGGTGAAATCACATTTAGAATCAAAGCCCATACCAGCCAGAGATGCTTGATGGGTTTAAACAAAATCTTGTGTGCACCAGGATCCAGAGATCCCACAGATTGAGCCAGACCTGTCTTTAAATGTTAGCACCTGCTACAGAGGCGTGGGTCAGCAGTGGCCTGCAACAGAGACAGGGGCTCTGGCTGCTGCAGACCCAGTCAGCACAGCGTGTCTTGTCAGTTCTCTTGGAGGAAGTTGCCATTAACCCCACCCTACAGCCATGTAGCAGATGAACCACAAACTGGAGAACAATTATACCAAAGAAGTTCTCGCAGTGTTAGACAAGTTCTGGGGCCCACAACAGATTTCCCAACCTGGGGATCTGGCAAAGGGACTGAGAACCCCCAGGGAATTTGACTTTGGAGGCTAGTGGGATTTGATTATAGAACTCCTACATGACTGGGGAGACTGACAAAACAAACCTCGGAGGGCACAAACAAAACCTTGTGCACACAAGGACCAAGGAGAAAGTTGTAGTGACCCCACAAGAGACTAAGATAGACTTGCCTGTGAGTATCCAGGAATCTCTGATGGAGGCATGTGTCGGCAAGTGGCCTACAGTGAGGTCAGGGGTACTGAATACAACAGTGCTGGCATAAGTCCTTTTGAAGGCCTCAAACCAAACAACAGGGAGGAAACACAGCCCTGCCCATCAACAGAAAACTGGATTAAAGATTTACGGAGCATGGCCCTACCCATCAGAACAAGACTCAGATTGCCACAGCCACTCTCTCCCTATGATGAATAGAATATATTTTTGGTGTTATTCTAGGAGGTCTTCTAGGTCTTCATAGAACTGATCAACTTCAGTATTGGTAATAGGGGCATAGACTTGAATTACTGTAATGTTGAATGGCTTGCCTTAGAAACAAACAAAGATCATTCTGTCATTTTTGAGGTTACACCCAAGTACTGCATTTTGGACTCTTTTACTGATTATGAGGGTTACTCCATTTCTTCTATGGGATTCTTGCCCACAGTAGTAGATATAGTGGTCATCTGAATTAAATTTGCCCATTCCCTTCTATTTTAGTTCACTGATTCCCAAGATGTCAATGTTTATTCTTACCATCTCCTGTTTGACCACATCCAATTTTCTTTGATTCGTGGACCTAACATTCCATGTTCCTACGCAACATTGTTCTTACATCATTGGATTTTACATTCATCAGCAGACATATCCACAACTGAGCATCATGTCCACTTTGGTCCATTGCTTCGTTCTTTCTGGGGCTAGTAGTAATTCTCCCTTGCTCTTCCCCAGTGGCATATTGGACATCTTCAGACCTGGTGGACTCATCTTTTGGTGTCATATCTGTTTGGCCTTTTATACAATTCATGAGGTTCTCATCGCAAGTATGCTGGAGTGGTTTGCCATTCCCTCCTCCAGTGGATCATGTTTTGTCAGAACTTTCCACTATGACCCGTCAGTCTTGGGTGGCCCTACATGGCATGGCCCATAGCTTCATTGAGTTATGTAAGCCACTTCACCACAACAAGGCAGTGATCCATGAAGAGCAGCTAAGAATAACTTTTAATTGTTGTTATTAATAAATTATATAACTTTAATGATACCTTTCCACTTGATTGGTCTTACAAATTTTATCATAAAACAGTTTTGAAACTGATTTATTTCCTCTTTCATCTTAGAATTTTATAAAGTTATTAAATTTTAAAAAAGCTTACACACTCACATACTCACAGGGATTCACAGTCTTAATTCAGATAATTTTGAAGTCCTGAGATTAATATTCCTAGTCATTGCATTCCAAATATGGAAATGAATACTTAACATAAATGCTCAAGCAGAATTTTATAGTTTGCTTTTGAATTCTGAATGGTAGGTATGACAGCATTTCCAAAAATTGGGGCAAGTTAGCCATCATTTTTTCTAAAGAAAGAGTCTACGTTTTTCTTTTTTCCTTTTTTTTTTTTTTTAATTTTTCTATAAGTCAAGAGATATAACCTTACCATCCGTAAGACTTGATATTCAAAAGAGAAGGTGGTTCTATTTTATTGATATAAATTACATGTAATGCAAGGAATCTCAAATTTTACTTTCTGCCACAGAGTAATCTAATATTTCAAAAACTAGGACAGACCTCAGCAAAGTTTTTCACCAGATATTTCAGGTTTTGCAAGCCAAGAGACAAAATTTATATATATATATATATCTGTCTCAACTATTCAGCTTTTCCACTGAAGTATGAGAGCATTCACAGATAATACAGAAAAGAATGAGCTTATCTGTGTTGTAGTAAAGCATTATGAACATGAAATTTTGATTATTCTCCTTTTGATTCTTTTTAACCAATTTAAAATGTAAAAACATTCTTTGCTCATGTATTGTAAGTACAAAACCAGGAGATTGGATTTGACCTATGCACTTCATTTTGTCAATCCTTAATGAGAAACTCAAGCAATAAGTGATCCTGCAATAAGGATAAAAGAACTGCAAGAGTAAGTAATTACTCAAAATCTAGCATACATGATACAGTCTATACAGAGCATTGAGGCTGTTGCTTCCTCACTTGTGTAACCAAGGCACATGGCTCTATTTCCCCAATATGGGCATTTACTATAGAATTTCTGACAACAGTTTGGGAACCATCTAAGTCTAGCTCTCATGCACATCCATCTCCACCAAAACAAAATTTCTACTCGAGGAAACAATTAGGATTTTCAAAAAGAACAATCATCTCTCACGTTATTTATTTTTTAAAAAATTTATTTGTTAAAATTTATTTATTTTAATTGGAGGCTAATTACTTGACAATGTTGTAGTGGTTTTGCCACACATTGACATGAATCAGCCATGGATATATATGTGTTCCCCATCCTGAACCCCCCTCCCACCTCCCTCCCCATCCCATCCCTCAGGGTCATCCCAGTGCATCAGCCCTGAGTGCCTCATGCATCGAACCTGGACTGGTGATCTGTTTCACATATGATAATATACATGTTTCAATGCTAGTCTATCAAATCTTCCCACCCCCTTCTTCTCCCACAGAGTCCAAAAGACTGTTCTATACATCTCTGTCTCTTTTGCTGTCTTGTATATAGGGTTATCATTGCCATCTTTCTAAATTCCACATATACGCATTAGTATACTGTGTTGGTGTTTCTCTTTGTGACTTACTTCACTTTGTATAATAGGCTTCAGTTTCATCCACCTCATTAGCACTGATTCAAATGCATTATTTTTAATGGCTGAGTAATATTCCATGGTATATACGTACCACAGCTTCCTTATCCATTCGTCTGCTGATGGACATCTAGGTTGCTTCCATGTCCTGGCTATTATAAACAGTGCTGCAATGAATATTGGGGTGCATGTGTCTCTTTCAGATCTGGTTTCCTCAGTGTGTATGCACAGCAGTGGGATTGCTGGGTCATATGGCAGTTCTATTTCCAGTGTTTTAAGGAATCTCCACACTGTTTTCCATAGTGGCTGTACTAGTTTGCATTCCCACCAACAGTGTAAGAGGGTTCCCTTTTCTCCACATCCTCTCCAGCATGTATTGCTTGTAGACTTTTGGATAGCAGCCATCCTGACTGGTATATAATGGTACCTCATTGTGGTTTGATTTGCATTTCTCTGATAATGAGTGATGTCGAGCATCTTTTCATGTGTTTGTTAGCCATCTGTATGTCTTCTTTGGAGAAATGTCTGTTTAGTTCTTTGGCCCATTTTTTTTATTGTGTCATTTATTTTTCTGGAATTGAGCTTCAGGAGTTGCTTGTATATTTTTGAGATTAATCCTTTGTCAATTGCTTCATTTGCTATTATTTTCTCCCATTTTGAAGGCTGTCTTTTCACCTTGCTTATAGTTTCCTTCGTTGTGCAAAAGCTTTTACGTTTCATTAGGTCCCATTTGTTTATTTTTGCTTTTATTTCCATTATTCTGAGAAGTATGTCATAGAGGATCCTGTTGTGATCTATGTCAGAGAGTTGTTTTGCCTATGTTTTAGTCTAGGAGTTTTATAGTTTCTCATCTTACATTCAGATCTTTAATCCATTTTGAGTTTATTTCTGTGTATGGTGTAAGAAAGTGTTCTAGTTTCATTCTTTTGCAAGTGGTTGACCAATTTTCCCAGCACCACTTGCTAAAGAGAGTTTCTTTACTCCATTGTATATTCTTGCCTCCTTTGTCAAAGATAAGGTGTCCATAGATGCATGAATTTATCTCTGGGCTTTCTATTTTGTTCCATTGATCTATATGTCTGTCTTTGTGCCAGTACCATACTGTCTTGGTGGCTGTAGGTTTGTAGTATAGCCTGAAGTCAGGCAGGTTGATTCCTCCAGTTCCATTCTTCTTTCTCAAGATTGCTTTGGCTTTTCAAGGTTTTTTTTGTATTTCCATACAAGTTGTGAAAATATTTGTTCTAGTTCTATGAAAAATACCATTGGTAGCTTGAAAAGGATTGCATTGAATCTATAGATTACTTTGGTTAGTACACTAATTTTCAGTATACTGGTTCTTCCAGTCCATGAACATGGCATGTTTCTCCATCCATTTGTGTCCTCTTTGATTTCCTTTATCCAGTGTTATATAGTTTTCTGTGTATGTCTTTTGTTTCTTCAGGTAGATATATTTCTAAGTATTTTATTCATTTTATTCCAATGGTGAATGGAATTGTTTCCTTAATTTCTCTTTCTGTTTTTTCATTGTTAGTGTATAGGAATGCAAGGGATTTCTGTGTGTTAATTTTATATCCTGCAACTTTACTATATTCATTGATTAGCTCTAGTAATTTTCTGGTGGAGTCTTTAGGGTTTTCTATGTAGAGGACCATGTCATCTGCAAACAGTCTCACATTGTTTAATTTGTGGCTCTATCTTCATGAACGATGCTGTAAGTAAACAAGACTGCTTTCCTATCCTATAAGTAAATACTGACCACCTCTTTGCCATAGAGAAAATCCATTTATCTTAAAAAATTATGGGAATTATGCATATAAACTTCATTCTTTGTTATTAAAAGCCACTCATATTTTATCTAGGGGTAGAGGGTAGGAAGTAGTGTTTGAAAACTAGAAAGCTTAGTACAATCTCTTCATGCGAACTTCTATCTACAAGTCTTAGGGTATCAAAATTTTCTTTCTATTTTGTGGACTTTGCTTTCAATTTGGAGTGTTTAAAGTACATACCATTTTTCCTTAACTCAGAACCAGCTGTTATAGTAGTCAGTTCTGGGATTTTGCTTAGTTCTTTTTTTGTGTGTTGTGCAGTTTCTCAATATTGGTTTCTCCAAACCAATATTACCAGTATCAGCCTTCTAATATTTAAACAAGATCCACCCTATTTTAAATTATAATAACTATTGATGAAAAGACACCTTAGATCTTGCTGTTCTACTTTCTGTTTGTATCCCATAGAAGGTTCACAATCTAGTCTTCAGTGAGGCATGGTCCTATGGAACCATGTTCCATTTTATAATTTTTACAGAACCAGAAAACTGCCAGTCCAACTACCTGTCATTTATTTGCCAATAAATACAATTGTGTATTGGGCTTCCCACGTGTCTCAGTGGTAAAGAATATGCCTGCCAATGTGTTAGATGAAGAAGATGTGGGTTCAATCCCTAGGTTGGAAAGATCCCTGGAGGAAGAAATAGCAAACCACTCCAGTATTCTTGCTAGGGAAATCGCATGGACAGAGGACCTGGCAGGCTATACTCCATGGAGTCATGAAGAGTCAGAAACTACTCAGCAACTGAGCACACATGCACAATTGTGTAATACAGTTGTTCTAAATTTCTTAGTAAATAATGACGGGGTGATGAGTCTAGTATTGATTGGCTCATGTCATAAGTTCTCATGGATGAAAAGAGTACTAAAATTGTACATATGGTGCAAATATCAAGGGGCGTGTCTTTAATCTTCAAGTTTGTTTGTTTCCCTGAGTTATTTCCAAGTAGTGTTCTGAAAAGCAGTTCATATCCTGGTTAAAAAGACCAACTTATTAAGGCAAATGCAGGATGGAGATGTGTTTGTGTGATTAAGTATTTTAATAAAACCTTGTAAACTGCAAGTAACTACAAGGGAGTTATCTATAACATGTAAGTAAAGAAATAAGTGAGACATATACAAAAATCTTTTTATTAAATTTTTTTTAATCTGTGTAACTAATGATTAAAAGATATAAGCTGGAATAAAAAAAAATGCTTCATACTCATTTCCATCAAGCTACAAGAAAGGTGGGGGAAAAAACAATTTCTTTAAACTGAGGTAATACTGACATTAATTTGATATCTAGGGGTTGTTTTTCCAACTTGAAAACATTTTTGTTATCCAGCTGCAAGGGGATACTGCAGGCAGGATCTGATAGATTTCTGGTCCATTTTGTTTACTTTGCATAGCTCCAGAAAACCTCAAATCTTTCTTAGCTGGAAATGCTGCACCCTCTTTTTCCCCTAAAAAGTCTAGGCCAGTCACAATAGTGTGTGTCTAGTTCCCCAAGGTTACCTCATTACTGATCCCTCCCACCCTGAGCGGACCCACTGTGGACTTGTAAAAATATTATGCCACATTTGGTGATTAAAAACAGAAAAAAAAAAAATTGGCTCTGACTAATGTTTTGCACTCATTAGTAAGTTTTGCTTTTCCATGAGGAGATTGCTAATTTTGTTTTTTCCTCAAAGATAATGATTCACTTTTACCAACATCACTTCTGACTCTCAGCTAAAGGTAAAATTTCCCTGTAGCTCAATCAAGATGCTGGATCTTCATGTCCCTAGAAGACAAGCTTTTTGGATTTGATCTTTGCAGCAGTAATGTGCAGAGTAAAAAATATCATATTTCTCACACACAAATGGTGATTTCACTAATTATTTAAATCCAGCCTCCAGTTGGCATACCCCAGTATGCTCTGGAGATTCTCCTCCAACTTATTATTTGCAAAATCTGCTCTATTCTGCCAAATAAAACTTGAAATGTCTCCGTCAATTTGGATTCAGATAAAGGATATCACTTTCTTTCCCTGATAAATGTATTTTATCACTTTAGTATTTAAATATGGATTTGGTCTCTTAGCAAGATGGGATGTGTGATAAAATAGAGGGAAAAAAGCAAAGTGCTGGGAAGAATTTTTCATTCCCTGAAGGAAACAATCTAGAGTTCATAGTTGGAGGCAGAGGAAAGACATGCAAATGTACCATGGAAACTCTCGAACTACTAAACTATTTAAAGTGAAATATTAAAACTGTGTAATAGGTGTATTTAAAAATACACACACATATTTTAAATTCTCACTTGACAATATGAGACAGGTTTTATCTTACTATATCTAGTAAAACTGACTTTAACAAACTTAGTTTAGTCAAATTTGCATTTATTGCATACAGTGATTAACATTGTTCCTTTCTTTTGAGTTTTAAGATGTAACTGTAGATACTGGGGACCCAAAGACAGCTTGCTGCAATAGAGAACACAGGATTTTTGAAAAAATAGTATGATTCCCAGTGAATGTGTATATGTGGGTGTTCAATATGAGAGCACAGATAAGCTCTGTGAGATGGACTCAACATTAGCATACACAACTAGGCACAGTTTACTACCGGATGCTATTAGAATTGCTTCAGCACTATAGTTCTTGTTACAAATGAACTTAATCCATGTATTAGCACATAAACAACAATGGCATTGCATATAATTTTCTACATGTCTGCTTAATCCTATGTTTCTAACTAATATATTTTCTACCAATCATTTTATGGGCTAACATTAGAGGAAATAGTACATGCATATATGTTTGTTTTTTAGTGGATGCTACTTATTTTCTGGTTAACACACACCTCCCCAGTTTATCCCTCATGTTTCCCATGTTCTGACAGCTGCTTTCTTCCAGGCTCTAATCATATGGGTCCTGAACAACATTCTTGCTTTCATATGTTCCTGGCACTGGGTATGATTGATTACAACAGCTTTTCCTTGACTTTTTTTGCCAAATAGGTGGCAAAATTTTTAAAATAACAACTTCTGAACCTGTTGGAAATCCTATCAATCCATGAGAAGAAAGCTTCTCTGTTAGTCAAGAGAATGATGTCTGAGTGCTGAAGTCACGACAAAATTCAAGTCCCCATTTCTAGTTAATATAGAATCTTAGTGGTAACACCACCCTCCTTGGGATTAGGTTTTTCATCTCCTTCATCAGCTGTGTAATGTAACATTATTTTCTGTGGTCCAAATTGATGTGAATAGAATTTCAATAACTTAAAGATAAACTAAACTGCTTTATTCAGGGGCCAAATGCTGTATGAAATATGTGTTAACCCGGTGGGAACTGTTTTCTTTCTGTAACAAAGAATGAGAAGATTTTTGTTTGGGGGACTTATAAGAACAGTAAGAAAATAAAATTAGGATAATTGAGGTGCTATCAGGAATTAGTGAAATACTTTTAGTTAATATAAAAAAATTCAAGCATGGATAAAACATCTCAGGAATAGATTATAACATATTTTATTCGATTATTTGTTCCTCTATGAAATATATATTGAGAACTTGTTGCTTGTTGTTTAGTCACTAAGTTGTGTCAGACTCTTTTGCGACCCCAAAGACTGTAGGCCAGCAGGCTCCTCTGTCCATGAGATTTCCCAATCAAGAATACTGGAATGGATTCCCATTTCCTCCTCCAGGGGATCTTCCTGACCCAGGGATCGAATCTGCCTGAGACCTACTAAAGGTATATTGACATAAAATAGTCTTGTTATGTCCAAGGAACCTCCCACAGGTCAGTGGAAATGTAGTAGGTTAAGGAGAGGCTTCAACAAATAGGATAAAAGACAAAGCTAAACTTTATGCCATATTAAGTGAATGTTGTGGCTCTGAGAGGTTTTGAGAGTGTAAAGAACTAAATACTTCATCTTCAATAACTCCCTTGATATTCCGTGTTCATACTAGAGTCAATAACTGTATCAAATATTTTACTTACTTTTTCTCAATTATTCTTCCCAACAACCCAAGAGGGGATATTATTTTTCCCTCATTAGAAACAATAAAGCTGTGATTATGTAGCAAGCTGAGGGTCACACAGTTAGGAATTGGACAACTTGGATTTGAAATCCAGGAACCTTTTTGCTTATAAAAAAAAATCTTGGTTTATTAACATTGTTGCCTAAAAATAAATATAGTTTAATTTAGCTTCTCCCTTCAATATTTTCCTCACTTTTCCCTCCACACACTTCAAAAAGTAAACTACTTCTTTACTGCTTATTTTCTGTCCAATCTAATGCACATTAACCATTTTACTAATTGATAGACTAACACTTTACTTATTTTGCTAGCACACATATCTATCACTGTTTGCCCTTAAATTCATTCTTATAGAAAGTAAGTAAGCACTTTATGCTACAAAAATGATAAATGAATTGATATATTTCACTGCATTTCCCATTATTTGTATTTATGTTTATCAGTTGTCTGTTTGACTGTTTGCTTCTGAAAGTAGGAACCAAATAGTCAGAGATTACTTTTAGGTTGATTCAGTTCAGTTCAGTTCAGTCACTCAGTCGTGTCCAACTTTGCAACCCCATGAGTTGCAGCACACCAGGCCTCCCTGTCCATCACCAGCTCCTGGAGTCTACCCAAACCCATGTCCATCGAGTCGGTGACGCCATCCAGCCATCTCATCCTCTGTCGTCCCCTTAAAGTTTAGGAAAAAAGAATAATTTTAGGAAAAGCATATTATGAAAAATCAAGAGTGTTAGTATAACAAAATGCTGGATGTGTTCTCCTAGTAGCCTCTGTAGATGCCTATAAATCCCTCTGCTTGAGTCAGGAGAGTCTTCATAGTCCTCTATATCATGGATCTCCCTGGTGGCTCAGATGGTAAGGAATCTGCCTGCAATGCAGGAGATCTGGGTTTGATCCTTGGGTTGGAAAGATCCTCTGGAGAAGGGAATGACAGTCCACTCCAGTATGCTTGCCTGAATAATCCCATGGACAGAGGAGCCTGGTGGGTTACAGTCCACCGGGTTGCAAAGTCAGACAGGATTGAGCGACTAACATTTTCACTTTCATTTTATCATGGATAAGGAGTGGACACCTCCATTAAAATGAGACAATGGCCTGCAGAAGAATAGGAAAAAGACCAAATAAGAAGCTAAAGTCCACAACCAGTGTGAAGAAATGAAGTTGTAGAGATGGACTCACCTATGGTCTCAAGATGTGAAACCAGATGAACATAAGTGCTAACATAAAATGCCTAGTAATGTAACCCTAAAGAAACTGTAGAGATGCATAATTCTGCAAGGTAGAAGTTAGTGAAGATCAGATAAGAGTCATTATTTGCATCTTTACCCAACTAGACAAATTTTTTAAAAATGCTACAATCTTATCTATATACCAACAAAGCAATAATAAAAATGAAAACAGCTGAGCGAATCACAAAACAGCAGAAAAGTATCTCAAATACTCTGTGTATAGAGGGCAATAAAAGAAACTTAACAAAAAGGATAATTTTTGTGGGGGTAGAATGTCACCCACATTCTTATGTAATCTTCTTCCCCTTGAAGAGTGATGACAAAATGACCTAAGATAAATTAAGATTTTTGTCAATTTACTGTCCAAAAGAAGTCAAAATGAGTTATATTGTTGGAGTTTACTCAGAAGACTGATCTAAATCATATTGTGGTTTTTTTTTTCATTCTGTATTGAAATGTGTGTTTGTGTATATGTAAACTGAATACAATGTAATCTATTCAATAAATAGCAGAAAATGAAATATAATTTTTATAGGCAAAATATAGTAATGAAGAAAAGCATGAGATTCCAATATATATTGCCAACTTTTCATTTTCACAGCCCTGGAAATACTATATCAAAGTGACTAAATTATATTTTAAGGAACATAATTAGAATAAGGAGATTATTATATTTAATAATTAATTTTCTTCACATAGACAAAAAGTTTTGACCACAGAAAGTATCATTAACCACAAATAATAGAATGTTCTTGTAATTTCTACTGCTGAATGACTTTATTAATTTAGCACTTTATGGATTTCATTATTGGAGTCAAATATAAAGAACAGTCTTCTCTGAGATATTTATTGTATTTGGGCAAAATGAAAGTTACTTTTTAAAAAAATCTCTTCAAGTAAGTTGTAGAATTTTGTCATAATTTTAGCAGCTCTATAACTCCAGTTCTTGCCTGCCTGTCACAGAACTGAGGTTAAATAAATCCCAAATGACTGGAGCCCTGCAGGCCCATCCCATAGAAATGATTGTGAGATGTATCTATTAATCATATAAGTCCAATTCTGCTTCAGGTATCATGTGGCAGTTGAGTGTCAGCAAAGTAAAAGCGTACAGTTTGACAAGATCAGTCTTTTAAAATTAAAATGTATTTTGTTACTATTTTTCTTTGTGATTGAATGCAGTGTTGCAATTTATAGAAAGTGAAGTTTGATTTCTTATCAAGTAGTCAACATTTCTGATCTTAACTCAAATTAATTTTTGCTTTTCTCCCCAATATGATACAGGTAGCAATAATCAGTGTAAATTGCAAAGCCCTGGGGCCTTCTAATTTTTCAATTATATGGATTTCCAAGATCAGCAATAGTCATGTAACTGCACTTTAAAAATAATCCATTGAAACAGTGTACACCATGGAAAGAGCTAATCTTCTCATGATAATAGTTAAAAACTCATAAATGAAAACTTTTAAAGCTTAAAAATCTTTCCCATAACTTTTCTCTTCTGGACCTCAATAAGCCCTACCAGATAGAACTGGGAACTTATATGTCTCATTTATACAGAAAGAAACTGGTAATTGTATCAGTTAAGGAGCATGCTAAGTAGTACAGTGAGTAGTAGAGCCTGAACTCAAACATGCATCTTGTTTTCAAGTTTCTCCAGGAAGCAAAACATTTTAAAATGAAAAGAGGTCAGACTCTGAAATTACGGATTTCTGCCTTTGAATTCCACCCTTGCCATTTAGCTCTAGAGAATGTATCATAACCACTTGTAATATCTACTTCCTTGTACATATAGCTCTACAGTATGGAGCTAATAATACTAAAATTTAAAAGTCTGAGGTGGGGGTCACATGATGTAAAATAATAGTTCCTTGTTATTAATTTTGCATGTTGTTTGCTTTAATATTCACCTCCTTCCAACTACACTGACCTTCTCTGATAGTATTGTTAGAATTTTGTTGAAGTAAAAATTTGCTAGATATATAGATATATTTCTGTGAAATGATGAGAAAACCCGAATCTGCATTCTAAATGGTATATATTAAGGAAAAGAGCAAAATAAGAACTGGGAGATCTAGATTCTCACCTCCTTTCTGGTTATAGCAATTAATTTCATGTATCAACTTGCCTAGGCCATGGTACCCAGGTTTTGATCAAACACTAGTCTAGATGTTACTGTGAAGGGATTGATGGGACTCATTCAATCAGTTAAAGGTCTTGAAAGAAAGACTGAGACCTCTGAAGAGGACAGAATTCTGCCTCCCTGCTGCTTTTAGACTTGAGACTGCAACGTCACTTCTTCTCTGGCTTTCTAGAGAACCCTGAATAAACTTAACACTTATCCAAGGATTCAAATCAAAATAAATTGTGAGTTTGGAAGTGCTTTGGAGCACAGAGGGAAAAGAATATTATGAAAGTGGGAAGCATGGAATTCCAGCAGAGCTATTTAAAATCATAAAAGATGATGCTGTTAAAGTGCTACACTCAGTATGCCAGCAGATTGGGAGAACTTGGCAGTGGTCACAGGACTGGAAAAGGTCAGTTTTTGTTCCAATCCCAAAGGCAATGCCAAAGTATGTTCAAACTACTACAGAATTGCACTCATTTCACCTGCTAGCAAGATAAATATCAAAATCCTTCAAGCTAGACTTCAACAGTGCATGAAATGAGAACTTCCAGATGTGCAAGTTGGATTTAGAAAAGGAAGAAGAGTCAGAGATCAAATTGCCAACATTTGTTGCATCACAGAAAAAGCAAAAGAATACCAGAAAACAATGACTACTTCTGCTTCATTGATTACACTAAAACCTTTGACTGTCTGGATCACACCAAACTGTGGAAAAATCTTAAAGAGATGGGAATAACAGAACAACTTATCTGCCTCCTGAGAAACCTGTATGCAGGTCAGAAAGCAATGGTTAGAACTGAACATGGAACAATGGACTGGTTCAAAATTGTGAAAGGAGTATGTCAAGGCTTGTATATTGTCACCCTATTTATTCAAATGTTATGCAGAGTATATCATGTGAAATGTTGGGCTGGGTGAATCACAAACTGGAATAAAAACTGCCAGGAAAAATATCAATAACCACAGATATGCAGATGACACCACCCTAATGGCAGAAAGCAAAGAGGAACTAAAGAGCCTCTTGATGAAAGTGAAAGAGGAGAGTGAAAAAGCTGGCTTAAAGCTCAATATTCGATAATTGAAAATCATGGCATCTAGTCCCATCACTTCACAGCAAATAGATGGGGAGAAAATGGAAACAATGATAGATTTTATTTTCTTGTGCCCCACAATCACTGTGGACAATAACTGCAGCCATGAAATTAAAAAATATTTGCTTCTTGGAAGAAAAGCTGTGACAAAACTAGATGGTGCATTAAAAAAACAGAGACATCAAGTTGCAATCCATATAGTCAGAGCTATGGTTTTTCCAAAAATCATGACAAAACGTGGTCCACTGGAGAAGGGAATGACAAACCACTTCAGTATTCTTGCCTTGAGAACCCCATGAACTGTATGAAAAGCAAAAAAGATAGAACACTGAAAGATGAACTCCCCATGTTGGTAGGTGCCCAATATGCTACTGGAGAAGAGTGGAGATATAACTCCAGAAAGAATGAAGGGATGAGCCAAAGGAAAAACAACACCCAGTTGCAGATGTGACTGGTGATGGAAGTAAAGTCCGATGCTGTAAAGAGAAATATTGCATAGGAACCTGGAATGTTAGGTCTATATATCAAGGCCACTTGGACGTCATCAAACAGGAGATGGCAAGAGTGAATATCAACATTTTAGGAATCAGTGAAATAAAATGAACTCGAATGGGAGACTTTAACTCAGATGACCACTATATCTACTACTGTGGGCAAGAATACATTAGAAGAAATGGAGTAGCCATCATAGTCAACAAAAGAGTCTGAAAAGCAGTACTTGGATGCAGTCTCAAAAAAACATAATGATCTCTGTTCATTTCCAAGGCAAACCATTCAATATGACAGTAATCCAAGTCTATGCCCTGACCAGTAATGCTGAAGAAGCTGATGTCGAATGGTTCTATGAAGACCTACAAGACCATCTAGAACTAACACCCAAGAAAGATGTCCTTTCCATCATAGGAGACTGGAATGCAAAAGTAGAAAGTCAAGAAATGCCTGGAGTAATGGGCAAATTTGGCCTTGGAGTACAGAATGAAGCAGATCAAAGGCTAATAGAGTTTTGCCAAGAGGATGCAATGGTCATAGAAAACACCCTCTTCAAACAGCACTAGAGAAACTCTACACATGGGCATCACTAGATGGTCAATACTGAAATCAGATTGATTATATTCTTTGTAGCCAAAGATGAAGAAGTTCTATACAGTCAGCCAAAACAAGACCAGAAGCTGACTGTGGCTCAGATCACAAATTCTTTATTGCCAAATTTAGATTTAAATTGAATAAAGTAGGGAAAACCACCAGACAATTCAGGTATGATGTAAATCAAATCCCTTATGACATTACAGTGGAAGTGACAAATAGATTCAAGGGATAAGAGCTTATTGAGAGAGTGCCTGAAGAACTATAGACAGAGGTTCCTGACATTGTACAGGAGTCAGTGATCAAGGCAATCCCCAAGAAAAAGAAATGTAAAAAGGCAAAATGGCTGTCTGAGGAGGCCTTACAAACAGCTATGAAAAGAAGAGAAGGGAATGGCAAAGGAGAAAAGAAAAGACATACCCATTTGAACTCAGAGTTCCAAACAATAGCCAGGAGAGACAAGAAAGCCTTCCTTAGAGATCAATGCAGAGAAATAGAGGGAAACAATAGAATTGGAAAGACTAGAGATCTCTACAAGAAAAGTAGAGATACCAAGGGAAATTTTCATGCAAAGATGGACACAATAAAGGACAGAAATAGTATGGACCTAACAGAAGCAGAAGAGATTAAGAAGAGGTGGCATGAATACACAGAACTATACAAAAAAGATCATCATGACCCAGATAACCACAGTGGTGTGATTACTCACCTAGAGCCAGATATCCTGGAATGTGAAGTCAAGTGGGCCTTAGGAAGCATCACTATGATCAAAGCTAGTTGAGGTGATGGAATTCCAGTTGAGCTATTTCAAATCATAAAAGATGATGCTGTGAAAGTGCTGCGCTCAATATGCCAGCAAATTTGGAAAGCTCAGCAGTGGCCACAGTACTGGAAAAGATAAGTTTTCATTCCAATCCCAAAGAAAGGCGATGCCAAAGAATGATCAAATACCACACATTTGCACTCATCTCACATGATAGAAAAGAAATGTTCAAAATTCTCCAAACCAGGCTTCAATAGTAAGTGAACCGTGAACTTCCAGATGATCAAGCTGGATTTAGAAAAGGCAGAGGAACCAGAGATCAAATTGCCAACATCCGTTGGATCATTGAAAAAGCAAGACAGTCCCAGAAAATCATCTTCCGCTTTATTGACTATGCCAAAGCCTTTGTGTGGATGACAAAAAACTGGAAAATTCTTCAAGAGATGGGGATACCAGACCACCTGACCTGCCTCCTGAGAAATCTGTATTCAGGTCAAAAAGCATCAGTTTGAACTAGATATGGAACAACAGACTGGTTACAAATTGGGAAAGGAGTACATCAAGGCTGTATATTTTCACACTGCTTATTTAAGCTATATGCAGAGTACATCATGTGAAATGCCAGACTAGATGAAGCACAAACTGAAATCAAGATTCTTGGGAGAAATATCAGTAACCTCAGATATGCAGATGACACCACCCTTATGGCAGAAAGTAATGAAGAACTAAAGAGCCTCTTGATGAAAGTGAAAGAAGTGAGTGAAAAAGTTGGTTTAAAGCTCAACATTCAGAAAACTAAGATGGCGGCATCTAATCCTGTGACTTCATGGCAAATAGATGGGGAAACAGTGGAAACAATGAGAGACTATTTTGGGGGAGGGGGCTCCAAAATCACTGCAGATGGTGATTGCAGCCATGAAATTAAAAGACACTTACTCCTTGGAAGGAAAGCTATGTCCAACGTAGACAGCATATTAAAAAGCAGAAAAATTACTTTGCCAACAGAGGTCTATCTAGTCAAGGCTATGGTTTTTCCAGTAGTCAAGTATGGATGTGCGAATTGGACTATAAAGAAAGCTGAGTGTGGAAGAATTTATGTTTTTGAACTGTGATGTTGGAGAAGACTCTTTAGAGTCTCTTGGATATCAAGGAAATTCAACCAGTCCATCCTAAAGGAAATCAGTCCTAAATATTCATTGGAAGGAATGATGCTGAAACTGAAATTACAATTCTTTGGCCACCTGATGCAAAAAACTAACTCATCTGAAAAGACCCTGATGCTGGGAAAGATTGGAGGCGGGAGGAGAAGGGGATGACAGAGGATGAGATGGTTGGATGGCATCACTGACTCAATGAACGTGAGTTTGAATGAAAACTCTGGGAGTCGGTGATGGACAGGGAAGCCTGGCATGCTGCAGTCCATGGGGTCACAAAGAGATGGACACAACTTTGCAACTAAACTGAACTGAACTTATGTACGAATGTGAGTATTGGACCAGAAAGAAGGCTGAGCATCAAAGGCGATGCTTTTGAGATGTGGTGCTGGTTAAGACTCATGAAGATAACTAGCTGAAAAAGATTCAAGGCAGAGGACAGAGTAAGTGCAAATGTCCTATGATCAGGAGGTGGTTAGTATATTTGTGGAGAGTAAGCAGGAATGTTGATATCAGAGCCTCTGTTTTATATCTCAAACAAATGCATGCTATATTTCTTTACCAAACTTTTGAACTTTCCTAAACAATAATTCTTACATGATTTTCTCTTAGCTTGGTTTTCAAAAATCCCTTCAATGCACTTTAATTTAAGAAGATGAACTTATTTCCAATACTATAGGGAAAAAAACACAGACATAGAAGCAATCAGAAAAGACATTCCACACATCCCTATTCCAGATCAGGCAAGCCTTCTGTATTCTCTTCTGTAACCAAGTGAATATCCCCAGGCCTGTATTTCCAATCAGCATACCCATGCCTGACAACCACTGGACCCTGAACTTAGTAATACTCCTCCTCTTCATATTTTGTGTTATCAATATTTCCAGATCGATGGATTCTTTCTCTATACATACACATTTACTGACATATTATACATCTTAAAATAATAATAATAATAATAAAAGCCTCCCTTCAAACCACATACCTTTCTAGTTCCTTTCTGATTTCTCCATTTCCCTTTATAATAAACTGATTTTAAGAGTTATTGAAGTCAGTTGTATCCATTATCCTCAACTTTCATTTCCCATTGAACTCATTCCAGTGTGATTTTCTTTTGCTCCCTGCCACCTCTATCTGTTCTCCACATAGCAAGCAGAAAGAACAATTTAAAATGTAACTCAAGTTTTATCACGTCCCCACTAGAAATGCTGCACAGTTAGAGTAGAAGCCAGAGTCAGCAGGGCCCATTTCACTGGCCCTTTGTGATTTGACTGGTTTCCTTCTCACTCTCTGGTTCATCCTCCTGAAGCCACTCAACTCCCTGCATTCCCCAAATACACTAACCACCTCCTGACCATAGGACATTTACACTTACTCTGTCCTATTCCTTGCATCTTTTTCAGCCAGTTATCTTCATGGCTAACCCCTCTTCTCTCTAATGTCTGCTTTCAGTTAACCTCATAAAAAAGAAGTCTTCCTTTCCCATTCACTGAAGTCATGAATTTAGGATAAATGGTTTACTCTTCTAAGGTATCTAACAGAACTCACAATGGTTTGTTCAAACTCTGCTCCCCCTTGACAACCACAAGTCTATTAAACTCTTTATCTGTGAGTCTGTTTCTGTTTTGTAGTAGGTTCATTTTTTGTTTGCCATGTTTTAGACTCCACATATAAGTGATATCGTATGATACTTGTTTTTCTCAGTCTTACTTACTTCACTTATTATGAATGGAATAGTCCTCAGTGGGAAAAAAAAAATTATATATATATATATATATATATATGTCTTTTGTTTCTTTAGGTAGATTTATTCCTAAGTATTTTATTCTTTTCATTGCAATGATGAATGAAATTCTATTTTTCACAGAACGAGAACAAATGATTTCATAATTTGTATGGAAATACAAAACAAACAAACAAACAAACAAAAACCCTCAAATAGCCAAAGCAATCTTGAGAAAGAAGAATGGAACTGGAGGAATCAACCTGCCTGACTTCAGACTCTACTACAAACCTACAGCCACCAAGACAGTATGGTACTGGCACAAAGACAGAAATATAGATCAATGGAACAAAATAGAAAGCCCAGAGATAAATTCATGCATCTATGGACACCTTATCTTTGACAAAGGAGGCAAGAATATACAATGGAGTAAAGACACTCTCTTTAACAAGTGGTGCTGGGAAAACTGGCCAGCCATTTGTAAAAGAATGAAACTAGAACACTTTCTAACACCATACACAAAAATAAACTCAAAATGGATTAAAGATCTGAATGTAAGACCAGAAACTATAAAACTCCTAGACTAAAACATAGGCAAAACACTCTCTGACATAGATCACAGCAGGATCCTCTATGACACACCTCCCAGAGTAATGGAAATAAAAGCAAAAGTAAACAAATGGAACCTAATTAAACTTAAAAGCTTTTGCATAACAAAGGAAACTATAAGCAAGGTGAAAAGACAGCCTTCAGAATGGGAGAAAATAATAGCAAATGAAGCACTTGACAAAGAATTAATCTCAAAAATATACAAGCAACTCTTGCAGCTCAATTCCAGAAAAATAAATGACCCAATCAAAAAATGGGCCAAAGAACTAAACAGACCTTTCTCCAAAGAAGACATATAGATGGCTAACAAACACATGAAAAGATGCTCAACATCACTCATTATCAGAGAAATGCAAATCAAAACCACAACGAGGTACCATTACACGCCAGTCAGGATGGTTGCTATCCAAAAGTCTACAAGCAATAAGTGCTGGAGAGGGTGTGGAGAAAAGGGAACCTTCTTACACTGTCAGTGGGAATGCAAACTAGTACAGCCACTATGGAGAACGGTGTGGGGATTCCTTAAAAATAATAGAAATAGAACTGCCATAAGACCCAGAAATCCCACTTCTGGGTATACACACTGAGGAAACCAGAATTGAAAGAGACTCATGTACCCCACTGTTCATCGCAGCTCTGTTTTCAATAGCCAGGACATGGAAGCAACCTAGACATCCATCAGCAGACGAATGGATAAGGAAGCTGTGGTACATATACACCATGGAATATTACTCAGCCGTTAAAAAGAATTCATTTGAATCAGTTCTAATGAGGTGGATGAAACTGGAACCTATTTACTTCACCTAACAGAGTGAAGTAAATCAGAAAGAAAAACACCAATACAGTATGTTAATTAATATGTATGGAATTTAGAAAGATGGTAATGATGACCCTATATGTGAGACAGCAAAAGAGATACAGAGATAAAGAACAGAATTTGGGCTCTGTGAGAGACGGTGAGGGTGGGATGATTTGACAGTCTAGCATTGAAGCATGTATATTGTCATATGTGAAATAGATTGCTGGTCCAGGTTCGATGCATGAGACAGGGTGCTCAGGGCTGGTGCACTGGGATGACCCTGAGGGATGGGATGGGGAGGGAAGTGGGAGAGGGATTCAGTATGGGGGACACAAGTACACCCATGGCTGATTCATGTCAATGTATGGCAAAAACCACTATAATGTTGTAAAGTAATTAGCGTCTAATTAAAATAAATATATTAATTTTTAAAAAGGAATAAAATAATGCCCTTTGTAATATTTTGAATGAAAAAGTGAATGCATGATTTCCTTGGCTTGTGCCAGTATCCCTATTGTTCAATAATTCCTCTTATCCTGATATTCTTGTGCAAACTACACTCTCTCCTGCTTCAACAACGCTATACGTGCCACATTCTCTTTCTCACCTTCAATCTGACAACCGACTTTCTTTTTCCTTATTGAATTCTCTGGTGAGATTTGGCTATCGTGGTGACAATCAATGAGAGCTTCTTTTCAACACCCTACTTATAAGAGTTAACTCCACCAAGACGTCTATTCCCTCTGTGTCTCTTGCAATCATTTTATTTTTATGATCACTTTTTTTTATTGTTTTTGTTATTCCCATGATAAGAACCATGGCTTGCTACTTATACAGCTTTTGGTTCCATTGATTTTTCTCATTTTTTAAGTTTGTTGTCAATTTACCTGATTGATTTCTGCTTTTATTTTCATTAACATTTGTATTTTTCTCAATTTGGATTAGGTTACTCTTCTTGTACTAGTTTCTAAAAGGGAAATCTTAGACTATGTCTCTGAGACCTTTCTTCTTTTCCAATATAGGTATTTATTAGTATTCATTATCATTTATGCACCCTTTTAACCCCAAATCCCACAAATTTTGATTATTTTATTTTCATGTTATTTTAGTTAAAAAATATTTACTTATATACCTTGAGAATTACTCTTTTACCCAAGGATTATTTAGCAGTACATTGTTTAATTTCCAAATACTTTGTTTTCCAGATATTTTTGAATAACTGACTTTTGGTTTGTTTCTGTTAATGGCAGATGGTGTGCTTTGTATGACTTAATTTTTCTTAGTAAGGTCTGCTTATGCACAAGCATTTTGCTCTTTGGGGGCAGCCTTGAGTGATTTTCCACTGTATTCAGACTCTCAAAGCTTCGACTTTATTTCCATGACCTGTTCAATGCATGTGCAGCTCAGAAGGAATTTGAGACTTGGGTCTGCTCAGGTGCAGAGGCAGCATCTCCTTGTTCCTTCCTTTCCAGTTGACAGAGGCCTCTTTTCCTGGTGACTTTGCTCAGGAATATTGATTTAGCTAAAGATTTTAGCCCTTCATATGGTTGTGAACATTCATGTAATTGATTTCACTTTCAGGGGAAAGTAGCAAGAGAAAAGTAGGAGAAAAAAATAGCAGAGATTCCCCTCCATCATCTTCAGACTGCGTTGCGCTCAGTCACTTCAGCTGTATCTGACTCTCTGTGCCCCTATGTACCGAAGTCCTCCAGGCTCCTCTGTCCGTGGGGTTCTCCCAGCAAGAATACTGGAGTGCGTTGCCAGGGGAAGATCCAGGGCATCTTCCTGATCCACAAATTGAACATACATTTCCTGTGTCTCCTGCCCTGCACGTGGATTCTTTACCACTGAGTCACCGGGTAAGCTGATTTCAGACTACAGGATTCCATTTCCTAGTTTTTCTTGCTATAATAAATAGAAAGAAAGTAGGTGTCTGTAACGATGCACTGTCACCATCCCTGATACAGCATCAGTGGGGTTCTGACACTGGGGATTTTTGAGTGGGGCTGGGAAAGAGAGATGAGGAAAACTAGGAATTCTTCTCTACTCTACAGTTGGTGTTTCACAGAGGTCTTTTCCCACAGACTTCTGAATAGAAATAAATTATTTATCTCAGAGGTTTTACTTCTTGTGCCTACAAACATATCTGGCATTCATCTGTAATACTTTCAGGTCAAAGGTAGAATCTGTAAAGGAGAATAGATCAGAAAAGGCATGATGCCATTCAAGAGTGACTTCACACAACATTCTATTATTATTTACTTTTCAGAGTCTTCAGGTGGCTTCTTTAGGTATTTAGAGCTTTTAGTTGTAATCAGTGGGCAAAATAATATAAGCTGGATAACTCCATCTCCACTGAAATGTGAACCCCGTGTAGAGTTCCAAATGATGGAATCAAGTATTGAATCAAATACTACACAGAGTTCGGTTCAGTTCAGTCGATCAGTCGTTTCTGACTCTGTGACCTCATGGACGCAGCACGCCAGACCTCCCTGTCCATCTCTAAATCCCGGAGCTTGCTCAAACTCATGCCCATTGAGTCTGTGATGCCATCCAACCATCTCATCCTCTGCCATCCCCTTCTCCTCCCGCCTTCAATCTTTCCCAACATCAGGGTCTTTTCAAATGATTCAGTTCTTCACACCAGGTGGCCAAAGTACTGGAGTTTCAGCTTCAGCCTCAGTCCTTCCAATGAAAAGCCAGGACTGATTTCCTTTAAGATGGACTGGTTGGATCTCGTTGCAGTCCAAGTGACTCTCAAGAGTCTTCTCTAACACCACAGTTCAAAAGCATCAATTCTTTGGTGCTCAGCTTTCTTTATAGTCCAACTCTCACATCCATACCTGACTAATGGAAAAACCATAGCCTTGACTAGATGGACCTTTGTTGGCAAAGTAATGTCTCTGCTTTTTAATATAGACCCAATACAAATCACTTAATTCTAGGGGAGATTACTATGAGTAAGATGCTTCATTCTCTATTCTGTGAGTAAAATATCTGACTTTAGTAGAATTCAACAGCTGCCTATCAAAAGTTAACAAATTAAATCCATCTTAAAAGCTCTGCACAGTAATTTTAATTGAGAGTATATATTTAAATTTTCAGTGCTAAGAGCTACATGGCACATAATAAAATACTTCCAGCATAAATTTCCAATATTCCCATCTGCTTGCCTCCTTTGCACTCACTCTTCATCTCTTCTACTTAGGTCATTTCTGAAAGGAGCTCTCTAGCCTAACAAAATATATTAGTCCCACACCAATAATTGGAAAATGCCACTACTTCAGAAAGTAATTGTATGAATAGGGGTAATAATTACTATGTATCAAGGGTCTTCTGTGTTCACAAACTGTGTAGTGATCTTAATATGAATCATTTTATTTAATCTTTACATCAGTGATAAAATTGAGACAAAGTGCCTTATTTTACAAATGAGGACTCCAACAGTCAATACACTGAAATACCTTGCCTAAGGTCATTCAGCTAGTAAATGGGAGAGATTTTATAACCTAGTTCTGTCAAACTTAAGCTCCCTCTCCTTTTAAAAAATGACTGCAATGGCAATCCAAATCTTATCAAGCAAATCTTATGAAAATGTATGCCAACAATGCAATTTTATTAAGTCAAAATCATGAATTAGAATGAAGATGAATTAAGTAGATACTATAATTACAATGGATAGTGAAATTATACCTAGGGAGTTTGAAAGAGGGTTTGAAGTGAAATTCAGAGGTTGTGTAATGACATATCAAATGAAGGAGGGTCAGGGTAAGGAACAGCTGTTTTATTATACTTATTTGTTTTACCAAATATAAAATAATAGAAATGAATCAATATTTTACCTGTGTATATGTGACTGACGTCTAACCTATGGACACAGAATTTTGAACATATAGGACAATGCACATCTAAGTACTGTATTATATGCTCTTGAATGCACATTTAAGAAACTCCATTAAGGTTCACAAGCAATGATGATACATCATAGCAATGTTCTTTAGCCTTTTTGGCACCAGGGACTGGTTTTGTAGAAAACAAGTTTTCCACAGACCATGGTGGGGATGGTTTCTGTATTATCCAAGAATATTACCTTTATTATGTACTTTACTTCTATTATTATTACATTGTGTATGTAAGGAAGTAATTATACAACTCACTGTAAGGCAGAATCAGATCATCAGTCCTTAGATTCTCATAAGGAGTGCACAACCTAGATCTCTGGCATGCACAGCTCACAGTAGAGTTTGCACTCCTATGAGAATGTAATATCACCATTGATCTGACAGAGCTGAGGCAGTAGTGCAAGTGATGGGGAGCGACTGTAAATACAAATGAAGCTTTGCTTGCTCACCTGCTGCTCACCTCCTCTTGTGTGGCCTGGGTTGGTAACCCCTGCAGTATAGCCTACTGAAATCATGAGATCTAGGATAAAAAGTTTACTCTCCCTAGGCACCTAACAGAACTCACACTGGGATATTGACCCCCTGCCACATGGCCACCACAAGTTTGTTCTTTATGTATGTGAGTCTGTTCATAGATAAATTCGTTTCTGTCATATTTTAGATTCCACATGCAAGGGACATTGTACGGCATTTGTCTTTCTCTTTCTGACTTAAGAAGAGATGCATTTCCTTGCCTCAAGTTCTACAGCTCTTGTGGAACTTTCCTGGAATACAACTAAACTATATCAGATACAGAGGCTAAACTCCCAAACAGTAAGCTATAATCATTCCAGTTAGGCGTCCACTATCTATTTTTTCTGAACTGTTAATTTGAAACAGTGGTATAAATATGGAATGGCTTTGTAAATAGGGTGTATGTTCTGAGTAAATGTGAAATCATTAGTCTAAATAAAATAATATCTAGGATTTTAAAATAATTGAACTTATTACTTTGTCTTAGTTATTTCCATTTATTTTAATATAGTTTGTCTGTTTTTATTCATTATTACTGGCAAGTTCTATAGAGCTCCTGAGTCACCACTTCCAGCATACAGTTAAAAGGGGTTTACTGGAAATACTGAGTAACTGTATAATGAGAAATTGTTTTTCACCTTAAACAACAAGCAAACTGAACTCTTCCTACCTTAGTATATTTAAAATATCACTCCTAGACTGAGATGTAAACAAAATAACCTGTGACCATTTAACCGTTAAACCAAAGTGTCCAATAGTGTCCAATGTATATGTTGCCAAATAATATCAAATTTATAACTTCATTTGCATGAAATATGTAAATTCATGCCTCTTTAAGCTTGTTATACTCGACTGAACGTTAAAAAGAGATAGAATAGCTATTGGGTATGCACTGATACATGGAAATATCTTCAAGATATTTCTTGAAGTCAAAGCAATGCATATAAGAAAATCTTAAATTTTTAGTTTTGTAAAGTTTCAAAATGTAAATTATGTAACATAAATGTTGCTTATATCTACAAAAGAACAGTGAAAGTCTTGGTAATAAAATAATAGAAGTAGTGGCCATAGAGGATAAGATAGGTTAATGTTTGGATGTGTCTTCTCAACGTGTCTTTCTCATGAAGCAATTTCACTAAAGAAATAATTATAATTCTAAGTCTTGCTATAAACTGCAATCTCCAGTTATTTATTCCTTGGACTTACCTAATGAATCATTAAGAGCTGTCACTCCGAGTAATTTTGTTAAATTTATATTAATTCTCTTAAACATATAATTGTGCAAAGTCACATATCCCGTATATGAGAGGATAGAGCCATATGCTAAGTAGCGGAAAAAGTAAAAACTATTAAACAACACTTGCTTGATTTTCAAAAAGTTACAGTTACTACATAGAATGTAAAACAGGTCCTTTGCAAAAATCAAATTTAATGAATGATGCCAGGTAACACTTGTGTATGTGTAAGGCTGTAATGTATGAAGTATGCAATATTCATGATTATAGAGAAGCCAAGACCATGGTTCCCAAGTTCCTAAATGTTAGAAAAAGTGCCAATTCATGCTGACATTCCCATCAAGCCAGAGAAGCAAGGGGACAATTGTAGAGACTGCTTCTTAAAAAGTAAGTCTTTATTATTTGAAAAATTGTCATTTTGAAATTGTTATTTCTAGTTTTCTAATATTTCTTTTATGACCTATTGGGTAATAAATAAATCATTTTGGTTTTTGTTTTAGTATACAAGCTCAGAAAAAATACAACTTTATGTGACTCCCTGGCCCCTCATTCTTCTAAATGGTTCATATTCCCCAAAGGCTGGGAATCACCATCCTGCTGAAACTGTAAAATACCAAGCTATAGCAACCAGGAATTATATTCATAAAGTTGCACAGATAATAACCATATTTTTGATTGTATATAGATTTGGCTTCAGCTAAAGACTTCCAGACAATCACGATGGTGTGATCACTCACCTAGAGCCAGACATCCTGGAATGTGAAGTCAAGTGGGCCTTAGAAAGCATCACTACGAACAAAGCTACTGGAGGTGATGGAATTCCAGTTGAGCTATTTCAAATCCTGAAAGATGATGCTGTGAAAGTGCTGCACTCAATATGCCAGCAAATTTGGAAAACTCAGCCGTAGCCACAGGACAGGAAAAGGTCAGTTTTCATTTTAATCCCAAAGACAGGCAATCCAAAAGACTGCTCAAACTACTGCACAATTGCATTCATCTCACATACTAGTAAACTAAAGTAATGCTCAAGATTCTCCAAGCCAGGCTTCAGCAATACATGAACCATGAAATTCCAGATATTCAAGCTGGTTTTTGAAAAGGCAGAGGAACCAGAGATCAAATTGCCAACATCCGCTGGATCATCAAAAAAGCAAGAGAGTTCCAGAAAAACATCTATTTCTGCTTTATTGACTATGTCAAAGTCTTTGACTGTGTGGATCACAATAAACTGTGGAAAATTCTGAAAGAGATGGGAATACCAGACCACCTGACCTGCCTCTTGAGAAACCTATATGCAGGTCAGGAAGCAACAGTTAGAACTGGGCATGGAACAACAGACTGGTTCCAAATAGGAAAAGGAGTACGTCAAGGCTGTATACTGTCACCCTGCTTGTTTAACTTCTATGAAGAGTACATAATGAGAAATGCTTTGCTAGAAGAAGGACAAGCTGGAATCAAGATTGCCAGGAGAAATATCAATAACCTCAGATATGCAGATGACATCACCCTTATGACAGAAAGTGAAGAGGAACTAAAGAGCTTCTTGATGAAAGTGAAAGAGGAGAGTGAAAAAGTTGGCTTAAAGCTCAACATTCAGAAAACTAAGATCATGGTGTCTGGTCCCATCACTTCATGGGAAATAGATGGGGAAACAGTGGAAACAGTGTCAGACTTCATTTTTCTGGGCTCCAAAATCACTGCAGATGGTGACTGCAGCCATGAAATTAAAAGATGCTTACTTCTTAGAAGGAAAGTTTTGACCAACCTAGATAGCCTATTAAAAAGCAGAGACATTACTTTGCCAACAAAGGTCCGTCTGGTCAAGGCTATGGTTTTTCCAGTGGTCATGTATGGATGTGAGAGTTGGACTGTGAAGAAAGCTGAGCGCCGAAGAATTGACGCTTTTGAACTGTGGTGTTGGAGAAGACTCTTGAGAGTCCCTTGGACTGCAAGGAGATCCAACCAGTCCATCCTAAAGGAGATCAGTCCTGGGTGTTCATTGGAAGGACTGATGCTGAAGCTGAAACTCTATAACTTTGGCCACCTCATGCGAAGAGTTGACTCATTGAAAAAGACCCTGATGCTGGGAGGGATTGGTGCAGGAGGAGAAGGGGACGGCAGAGGATGAGGTTGCTGGATGGCATCACCGGCTCAATGGACATGAATTTGAGTAAACTCTGGGAGTTGGTGATGGACAGGGACGCCTGGTGTGCTGAGATTCATGGGGTCCCAAAGAGTCCGACATGACTGAACGACTGAACTGAAAGACCTCCAAGTCCCTACCTGCAAGTTATATTATTTCCTTGAAACAAAAGGAATTTAAAAGCTGCCTCTCACTTTTGCATGATGGTAAAATCATAAGCAGTAAAGAATGAGCTCAGAGAGTTACAAATTTGCAAGGTTACATACATAAAGCAAAAGTCACTTTCTTTTCTGAGCAAATTAGAGGCAGTTTCTGTCTTTAGCAATATCGTTAGATGAATTCTCCAATTAAAAATGGAATTCTGAGTGTGCAAATAATTGAATGCTTTTGTTTAAAGAAATAATTATTTCTTTGAACACAGGATCACAGAAAAGTTAAGCAATGGCTGAAAGCATTAAAAATAATCCCAGACCAGAGCAGATTACACTTTTCTTTTTCTGTCTAAGGGTTTAAATTAATATCACTTCATAAGAATTCTGATTTATTAACAGAAGCACAGGTTGTATTTAGTTAATTGTTTATTATTATCTTATCCTGGCTGTTATGAAGTATATTTTAGTTGATCTTAATATACCATTTGGTTTGAAGGTACATGGATGGGATTTGAACAGAAGTGCAGTCTTCTTGAGTGTGATGTCAAAGGCACAGTGACCCTGCCAGCTGTCTGGCCCTGCTCTAGAGAAAGGGCACTTCATTTATTCATCAGTTCATGTCTCAAGCTGTCCAGTTGGGATGTGAACACACTGACAGAAAAGTACCATGAAATTCTTCCATCTGGGAAAGAGAGTAGACTGTTTAAGCTGCTTCATGTGACCCCAAAGTTTCTGGGCTTCCAGTTGATTATATTGCATCATTTTATATAAGTTGTATGAATTTTATTAACATGCCTTCATTAAATTCTGAAGTTCCGGTTCAAAGTCACTCTAACTGTGACAAAACCAGCTTTAATAAGTAGAAACAAAAGTTTCTTAAAGTGGGTTTCCCAGATGGTGCAGGTGTAAAGAAACTGCCTGCCAATGCAGAAGACACAAGAGACAGGTTCAATCCCTGAGTTGGGATGATACCCTGGAATAGGAAATGAAAATCCACTCCAGTATTCTTGCCCAGAAAATTCCATAGATAGAGGAGTTTAGCGAGCTGCAGTCCATGGGGTTGCAAAAAGTGAGCCATGACTGAGCACACACACACATTCATTCATTCATAAGTGAATTACTTCTGTCATGACTTTTTCACGTAAATAAATCTTTTTTATATTACACAAACTTTGAAAATCTTGTTACCATCAGTCAGTGAAAATGTAGAACAAATTCTATGTGGATTCCCAAAGCTGTGTGTTATTAGGGCAATTTACCAATATAATAAATTGAATGTGTATATGCTATATAGTGGAGAAAGAAATGGCAATCCACTCCAGCGTTCTTGCCTGGAAAATCCCATAGACAAAGAAGCCTGGAGAGCTAAAATCCATGGGGTTGCAAAGAGTCTGACAATGAGTGACTAACACTCACACACACTGTAGAGTATCTTATTTATGGTTGTATTTAACTAATTCTTTTTCCCAATAGAGTCCAAATAAAAGACTACTGTCAGCTTAATTTGGTACAATAAAGCTGATTCAGAGGTTATAATGCGGACATTTCTGTATCTGGAGTGGTCGTATCAGGGAAATAAAAAACAAAACAAACTCTTACAACGTGCTTCCTTTGCCAGAATTTTTCGTTTCTATTTACACTTAATATTAAATTGGTATCATTTTCGATGAGATCAAGTATATATTAGTAAGATAAGATATTTTAGAAATTTTGGGAAAAACTTATTAATTTTATAGAAAGGTTCTACTATGTCACATATTATGGCCATGAATAAATGGTCTATGCCGTAAACTATATGAGATAGCAAAAAAAAAAAAAAAAAAAAAAAAAAAAGCATGTGAAAAAATATTGGGGGGAAAAGTTTAAGGAAATATTTTGTGTACTTTGCCTTCTTCTTTTCACTCTATTCTTAGCAATGCATTCCTTTTTTTCTATTTATTACATTCTGGCCTTTTTTCTTTTTTCGGTAACTTTGGCTGTGTTTTGAGATATGCTGAAGATTCAGTGACTGTTTTCCTGGGAATTTGAAAGCCATTCAGAGGTTATTATTCACAGTCCACAGGAGAATAACCCACTATTTGCATTTAGTTATTCACACTAGTTTGTAGAAATCATGACGCATAAAATTCCTTTGGGGGAAAATGCTTTCCCCTTATTTTTCTGAGTAGCCAGAACCTACAGTCCATGACTTCACAGTTAGTTGTCTTCCATTAGTGTGAATTAAATAAACTTTTTTTTTTTTTTTCAAGAAGGGACAATATTAGCCAGTCGTGAAGAGAGCAATGCTTTTTCCTGGTTGGTACCATTATACCTCAGGAATTCTTAATAAGAGATGGTGAAAGTCCTGTTAGTTGCAACATAGCAAAAGCCTTCACAGAATTGATCTGATGAAAAGGCTCACCAGGTTCATGAAGTTTCTTCTTCTAAAATGTTCTCACATGCTCATGTGCCCAGCTCAACCCTTGTGTGTACTTTATCACTGTACAAATGCTACTCCTGAACAACTTTGGATACTTCATGAAATTTTGAGTGGATTAAAAGTCCTGGATTTCAAAACATTTTAAGGGGAACATTGGGCTTCCCTGATAGCTCAGTTGGCAAAGAACCTGCCTGCAATGCAGACCTCAATTTGATTCCTGGGTTGGGAAGATCCACTGGAGAAGGGGTAGACTACCCAACTCAGTATTCTTGGCCTTCCCTTGTGGCTCAGCTGGTGAAGGACACACCTGCAATGCAGGAAACCTGGGTTCAATCCCTGGGTTGGGAAGATCCCGTGGAGAAGGGAAAAGCTACCCACCCCAGTATCCTGGTCTAGAGAATTCCATGGATGGTATAGTCCATGGGTTCAGAAAGAGTCGGACATGACTGAGTGACTTTCACTTTCACTTAGAATAATATTTCACTATATTTGAAACCTATTTTATAAATGAGTTCCTAGAGAAGAAAATTTTTCAAATTAAAATGTGGATAATAGATTGCTATCGCTCTATAAGAGCCCAAGTAATTTCTCCTCATAATGTAATTCTGTTAAAATAATTGTGATCTTTTGTAGACAAGAATATCCTTTATTCATTTAATTGTTCCTTCAAGAATATTTGAGAGCTTACTGCATCAAGTTCTATGTGCCTGCTATAAAGAAAAACTTCAAATGTCATGGGCTCTATTTTTAATGCACTTTACACTCTGGGGCTGAAATATACAGATACGTATTTGTAAATAGCACAATTTTTCTGAGACATATTGCTCATTAATTTAAACATATACCTCATGCCAATCACTGTATTGGTTACTGTGAACAAGAATGACCAATTTTTAATCTAAATAAGAAAAATAAACTTAAAAATAACTGATTATATGCTACAAAATACAATGGATCCTAAATGAAGATGTCATTAACTCTGCTTTGTTGTTTTTTTAAACATTTAGAAAACATATATACCTGGGAAACCGAAATGAAGAATATAGTGTCAAATGTGGAATACTGGAAAATGAACTGATCTGAGGACAAGAAACTGAAGTGTCATTCCTTACTTTCACACCAAATGTTTCACTAGCTTCTGCTATGAAATAGATGATCATAATGCTATAGGAAGGACATATCCAGTATGGTTGATGTTTGGTGTGTATTTGACCAAGTTCAATAAAATTTCACTACATGAATGTTACTAAATTTAGTTTGTAGTATAAAAGCCTAATTCAGATGAAGTGTTTCAAGCCTGCATGAAAGACAGCCAAATGACATTCTTCATGAAGTAGGAACTCAGACACCTGTAATGCTCATGGGTCAAAGAACAGCAGAATCAAATTAAAAGAGTGTGCGGTTGCTTTTTTCATGTTAATTTAGTATATACTAAATTTGAAATTTATGACAGAATTTTATTAGGAATGTATGTATAAATGGCATATCTAAAACAGTAAAAATTAAATCAACTTAATAGGTTCAATTTAGAGTTTGCAAAGGCAATTGTTTTTTAACCACTGTGCTAAATAATTTTTAAAATAATTTGTGAAACTTTTTTTTTAAATTCTTGTGACAAAATAGGAAATGGAGACTGTAAGAAGATGTTCTTTCACTATTTTTAACTCATTTCCACAGAATTGAATGTAATATTTAAATTTATTCAGAAAATTTGATTAAGAAAAGTAAATTGTACACATTTATAGTATAGCTGTATAGTTTATCACATATAAATGTATAAATTAGTTTGTAATTTATACATGTATGCAAGATCACATGGTTATTTTTGCCAACCAAATCTCTTTGTGTTCTTTTTCCATGGTTTTAGCTTCTAATATGTTTAGAGAAGTAATGTTAGCATCTTTATTATAGATCTAAACCAAAGGGGGTTTAATATTGATCAATTCACTTGGCCAAGGGGGATACTAACAACAGTCTCTTCTACAATTGGCTTCATTCTGATGTCAATGGAGCTCTGGTCAGCCAGGTCTAATTGGATTTTCTACATAAATCAATTGATCAGAGCTTGTTAAGACTGCCAATAGCAATTCTCCTACTTATTCTCTTTGTCCTGCTCTGGCATTTATGGCCTGTTAAACTTGTGCTCAAGCAGAGATGACTGACAGATTCTGATTGTACAGGAGAGATTCACTCTCGAATGTACAAAAAGTAGGATTGTTCTCCTGTTGGCTATCAAAGTAGTTTATTTCTTTGTTTTTTTCTTCTTTTGTTTCCAAAAGAAACTTTCTGTGTAGATTTTAGTTATTGCACAAAAAGTCTAGTGCTTCTGAATGAGTTGAGATGGGTGTGTTTTAGAGGTCTTGAACTGTGCCACTAACCACCTGATTCTATTAGATTCTCACTGTATTTTTTTGTTATCCATAAGATAAGAATTATATATACATGATTTTCAGGATGTTAAATTATTTAATTTGAAAATATATAATATACAGTGCTTTATTTTATATGGGTATTTTTAAAAATATTAATTTCATATGTATCCCTCTTCAAAGTCTTAGTTCTCCCTGAATGAATGTATAATCTCCATCTATTTAAGAAGAAATTACATACTCTCATTAACACTTAGAGCAAAGAGGTAAATTATTCACATAATACAGGCATTGTGACTTAATCAACAGCTCAATAAAAAATCTAGAAATTCTCTAGATTTGGATAGGTGTTTTATTTTCTTATTTCTAAAAGCTTTTAAATGCATTTTTTAAATCAAAAATCAACCTGGGGAAATGAAAAAAATTCCTAGAAAAAATGTGCTATATTTTAGAATGAATCAGGAAGAACAAGCAAATGTGAGCACATAGTTACTAGTAATGAAATTGAATCAGTATTAAAAAAAAAAAATTCCGACGAACAAAAGTCCAAGAATAGATGGCTTCACAGGTGAATTCTACCAAACATTTACAGAAGAGTGAACATCTATCTTTCTAAAACTGCTCCAAAACTTGCAGAGGAAAGAACACTTCTGAACTCATTCTAGGAGACTATCATCAAACTGATATCACAACCAGACAAAGATATTACACACACAAACACATACAAAATCAAAAGCCAATGTCATTGATGAACATGGATGCAAAATTCTCAAAATATACTAGCAAACCAAATTCAAAAATATATTAAAATAGTTATAAGCTATGATTAAGTGGGACTTAACCCAGAGATGCAAGGATGCCTTAATATCCTCAAATCAAATAGTGCAATATACCACATTAACAAATTGAAAAAGAAAAACCAAATGATCATAGAAGTAGATATAGAAAAATATTTTGACAAAAATCCAACAATTATTTAGTATAAAAACCCTCAAAAAATGGGTACAGATGGATCATACCTCAATATAATAAGGTCATATATAATAAACCCATAACTGACATGAAAAAAAAATACAGCTGAAAACTTCTTTTTTTTATCAAGTAAATTATGTTCACTCTATTCACTTTTATTCAACACAGTATTGGAAGTCCTAGCCATAGAAATCAGACAAGAAAAACAATAAAAGGAATCTAAATTATAAAGGAAGAAGTAAAAAGTCACAGTTTTTAGATACATAATACTACACATAGAAAATCCTAATGATCACCAAAACAGTACTCAGTTCAGTTCAGTCGCTCAGTTGTGTCCGACTCTTTGCGACCCTATGAATCGCAGCACGCCAGGCCTCCCTGTCCATCACAAACTCCCGGAGTTTATTCAAGCTCATGTCTGTTGAGTCAGTGATGCCATCCAGCCATCTCATCCTCTGTCATCCCCTTCTTCTCCTGCCCCCAATCCCTCCAAGCATCAGGGTCTTTTCCAATGAGTCAACTGTTCACATGAGGTGGCCAAAGTATTGCAGTTTCAGCTTCAGCATCAGTCCTTCCAATGAACACCCAGGACTGATCTCCTTTAGGATGGACTGGCTGGATCTCCTTGCTGTCCAAGGGACTTTCAACAGTCTTCTCCAACACCACACTTCAAAAGCATCAATTATTCAGCACTTAGTTTTCCTTTTAGTCCAACTCTCACATCCATACATGACCACTGGAAAACCACAGCCTTGACTAGATGGACCTTTGTTGGCAAAGTAATGTCTCTGCTTTTTAATATGCTGTCTAGGTTGGTCATAACTTTTCTACCAAGGAGCAAGCATCTTTTAATTTCATGGCTACAGTCACCATCAGCAGTGATTTTGAAGCCCCAAAAGATAAAATCAGCCACTATTTCCACTGTTTCCCCATCTATTTTCCATGAAGTGATGGGACCAGATGCCATGATCTTAGTTTTCTTAATGTTGAGCTTTAAGCCAACTTTTTCACTCTTTTCACTTTCATCTAGAGGCTCTTTAATTTTCCTTCACTTTCTGCCATAAGGGTGGTGTTATCTGCGTATCTGAGGTTGATATTTCTCCCAGCAATCTTGATTCCAGTTTGCACTTCATCCAGTCCAGTATTTCTCATGATGTAATCTGCATGTAAGTTAAATAAACAAGATGACAGTATACAGCCTTGACGTACTCCTTTTCCTATTTGGAACCAGTCTGTTGTTCCATGTCCGGTTCTAACTGTTGCTTCCTGACCTACACACAGGTTTCTCAAGAGGCAGGTCAGGTGGTCTGGTATTATCTTCTCTTTCAGAATTTTCCACAGTTTATTGTGAACCACATAGTCAAAGGCTTTTGCATAGTCAATAAAGCAGAAATAGATGCTTTTCTGGAACTCTCTTGCTTTTCTGATGATCCAGCAGATGCTGGCAATTTGATTTCTGGTTTCTCTGCCTTTTCTAAAACCAGCTTGAACATCTGGAAGTTCATAGTTCACGTATTGCTGAGGCCTGGCTTGGAGAATTTTGAGCATTACTTTACTAGCGTGTGAAAAGTAAAAGTGAAACTGAAGTTGCTCAGTCCTGTCTGACTCTGTGACCCCATGGACTGTAGCCTGCCAGACTTCGTTAATGTGGTTTTCCACCCAAGAGTACCAGAGTGGGTTGCTATTTCCTCCTCTAGGGTACTTCCCCATCCAGGGATCAAACCTGGGTCTCCCGCATTGCAGGAAAATGCTTTACCCTCTGAGTCACTGGGAAGCGTGTGAGATGAGTGCAATTGTGCGGTAGGTTGAACATTCTTTGGCATTGCCTATCTTTGGGATTGGAATGAAAATTGACCTATTCCAGTCCTGTGGCCACTGCTGAGTTTTCCAAATTTGCTGGCATATTGAGTGCAGCACTTTCACAGTATCATCTTTCAGGATTTGAAATAGCTCAACTGGATTTCCATCCCCTCCACCACCTTTGTTCATAGTGATGCTTCCTAAGGCTTACTCGACTTCACATTCCAGGATGTCTGGCTCTAGGTGAGTGATCATACAATCGTGATTATCTGGGTGATGAAGATCTTTTTTGTACAGTTCTTCAGTGTATTCTTGCCACCTCTTCTTCATATCTTCTGCTTCTGTTAGGTTCCTACCATTTCTGTACTTTATTGAGTCCATCTTTACATGAAATGTTCCCTTGGTATCTCTAATTTTCTTGGAGACATCTCTAATCTTTCCCATTCTATTGTTTTCCTCTATTTCTTTGCACAGATCACTGAGGAAGGCTTTCTTCTCTCTCAGTGTTATTCTTTGGAACTCTGCATTCAAAGGGGCACATCTTTCCTTTTCTCCTTTGCTTTTCACTTCTCTTCTTTTCACAGTTATATTCAAATAAAATGAAAATGAAATACAATCAAATAAAATGAAAATCAACACCACAATGAGATATCACCCTACACCTGTTGAAATAGTTGTCATCAAAATGACCACAAATATCAAATTTTGGCGACGATATGGATAAAAGGCAACACAGTCTGTTGTGATCCACAGAGTCAAGGCTTTAGTATAGTCAATGAAGCAGAAGTAAATGTTTTTCTGGAACCCCCTTGCTTTCTCTAAGATCCAGTGAATGTTGACAATTTAATCTCTGGTTCCTCTGCTTATTCTAAATCCACCTTGTACATCTGCAAGTTCTTGGTTCATGTACTGCTGAAGCCTAGCTTGAAGGATTTTGAGCATAACATGCTAGCATGTGAAATGCTCGCAACTGTGTGGTAGTTTGAACATTCTTTGGCATTGCCCTTCTTTAGGAGAGGGCTTCCCTGGTGGCTCAGTTGGTAAAGAACCTGTCTGCTAACAGGAGATGCAAGAGGTGCAGATTCAATCCCTGGTTTGGGAAGATCCCCTGGGGAAGGAAATGGGTACCCACTTTAGTATTCTTGCCTGGAAAATTCCATGGACAGAGGAGCCTGGCAGGCTTTAGTTCACGCAGTCACAAAGAGTCAGAGATGACTGAGTGCACAAACACATTATACACATGCACAAACACACACACATACACACACAGAGAGTCTTTGGGATTGGAATAAAAACACCTTTTCCAGTACTGTGGCCACTGCTGAGTTTTCCAATGTTGCTAACATACTGAGTGCATCACTTTCACCGCATCATCTTTTAGGATTTGAAATAGCTCACCTGGAATTCAATCACCTCCACTAGTTTTGTTTGTAGTAATGCTTCATAATGCTCACTTGACTTCCCATTCCAGAATGTCTGGGTCTAGGTGAGTGACCACACCATTGTGGTTATCTGGGTCATTAAGATCTTTTTTGTATAGTCCTTCTGTATTTTCTTGCAACCTCTTCCTAATCTCTTCTGCTTTTGTTAGGTCCTTACAATTTCTGTCCTTTATTTTGCCCTCCTTGCATGAAATGTTCCCTTGATATCTCCAATTTTCTTGAAGAGATTTCTAGACTTTCTCATTATATTATGTTCTTCTGTTTCTTTGTATTGTTCATTGAAGAAGGCCTTCTTTTCTCTCCTTGCTATTCTCTGAAACTCTGCATTCTTTCCCTTTTTTCCTTGCCTTTGGCTTCTCTTCTTCCATATGATCCAGCTATTACACTGCTGGTATATTTCCAAAGAAAATGAAAACAGTAATTTGAAAAGATATGTGCACCCCAATGTTCATAGCATCATTATTTACAACAGCCACGATAAGGAAGCAATCTAAATCCCCAAGAAACAGATGAACAGATAAAGAAGATGTATGTATATAAAGATAAAGATAATCTATAAATATGTGTGTATATATTTATAACACTTTTAGCCATAATAAAGAGTTATATTTGCCATTTTCAGCAACATAGATGACTCTGGAGGGTATTGTGGTTGCTGAAATGAGTCAGATAGAGAAAGGCAAATACTGTATGTTATCTCTTACATGTAAGACCTAAAAAAATGAACAAATGAATACAACAAACATGAATAGACTCATAGATATAGAGAAGAAACTAGTAGTTACCAAAAAAGAGAGGGAAAAAGGAAAGGACATGGTAATGTTTGGGGATTAAAAAGTACAAAGTAACATGTACAAAACAAATAAGCTGGGAGGATTTACTGTGCAACATAGGGAATATAGTCAATATTAAATTTAGTGGAGTATAATTCATATAAATTTTGAATTACTATGCTGTTTACCTGAAACTAATATAATTTTGTAAACCAACTATATAACAAGAAATTGAAAATTCAAAAAAATTTTTGATAGACAAACAAACAAGGAAGCAGCATTTTTTTTCAGCTTTAAACTGTATATTTTTTTTAAATTACTTAAACAAGACTGAATATTTCGGAAAAATTAAACATATTCATTAGTATTTGGAATATATTAAATATTTATAACCTAACTTTTTAATTCTTGCCTTTCTGCTTGAGAAAAAAAAGCATACCCTAAAGCTAAATTTTTGTTGCTTAATAATGGATATTGAAAGAGTCAGTGAGATGTTAAGGTAACATTAGAACAAAAATTATACATTAGGAAAATTTTCATATATAAAACATATTTCTTCTGCCACTCTAGCTTAACTTTTGGCCACAAAACTAACAAAAAGAAGTAACTTTCAAAACGAGTAAAGAATACTAAGATTACTGTTGTCCAACCCAAAATCATGTTAATGGCACAAAAAGTTGTAAAAATTTTCATTATAATGTATCACTTCAAAATTACTAACAACAGTAATAGAAGTTACACAGTCATTAGCAAGAGAATAGTTGCTGTTTTATTTGTGTGATTTATTGTGATTCCCAGTTTTGGTAAACAAAGGTGTAGTTGGATTGAGGTGCTACTAAACTGAAGGTCAGAGAAGTTATAGGGCTTCCCAGGTGACTTAGTGGTAAAAAATCTGCTTGCCAGTTCAGAAGACATGGGTTTGATCTCTGGGTTGGGAAGATTCCCTGAAGAAGGAAATGGCAACCCACTCCAGTAGTCTTGCCCGGAAAATCCCATAGACAGAGGAGCCTGGTGGAGTACAGTCTACGGGGTTGCAAAGATTCAGACATGACTGAGCATGAATGCATATGTTAGTCTATTACATTTATGCGTTTTAGAGACTTAGATTCCATTCCTTGAAAATTTAGTACTACAACACATTAAAGTACTGGACTTCAACACAATATGGTATTCTTGTTTGAACTTCTTAAAAAAAAAAAAAGCTTAATTTATTTTGGAGTATACTTGATTAACAAATTGTTTGAGCCCTCTGAGCATCTCTGGCAGGTTTGGGGTTTGATTCTAAATGTGATTTTTCCCCTCCGACCATCTTGTTGGGACATCTCCTTTGCCCTTGCACCTGGGGTACATTTTTGTTGGGATCCAACATTCCCTGTCAATGGATGTTCAGCAGTGAGTTGCAATTTTGGAGTTCTTGCAGGAGATAAACACACATCTTTCTTCTCCACCATCTTGTTTCTACTTGCTCCTTGGAAAAAAGTTATGACAAACCTAGACAACATATTGAGAGAGTCAATTCCTAGGCAGGTTGATAAGAATTCTAGGGGTCCTCAAAGAGAGAGGGATCTGGAATTCTCATGGAGGAAGAAAGGACAAACTTTTTCCCCCTCTACATTCCTTAGGATTATGTAACAATAATGTATCCTGCTTAAGGAGAGTCTCTGGAAAAAACCTTCTGACTAATTCTGTTATCTCCAAACGTAAATTATGGGAGAATGTCCGGTGAGGTCTTTACAACATCCAGGCATTCTTTTGATTCACTGTAATAATCACAATGGTGTGATCACTCACCTAGAGCCAGACATCCTGGAATGTGAAGTCAAGTGGGCCTTAGAAAGCATCACTATGAACAAAGCTAGTGGAGGTGATGGAATTCCAGTTGAGCTATTTCAAATACTGAAAGATGATGCTGTGAAAGTGCTGCACTTTGGAAAATTGGAAAACTCAGCAGTGGCCACAGGACTGGAAAAGGTCCGTTTTCATTCCAATCACAAAGAAAGGCAATTCCAAAGAATGCTCAAACTACTGTACAATTGCATTCATCTCACACGTTAGCAAAGTAATGCTCAAAATTCTCCAAGCCAATACGTGAACTGAGAACTTCCAGATGTTCAAGCTGGTTTTAGAAAAGGCAGAGGAACCAGAGATCAAATTGCCAACAACCCCTGGATCATCAAAAAGCAAGAGAGTTCCAGAAAAACATCTATTTCTGCTTTATTGACTATGTCAAAGTCTTTGGCGGTGTGGTTCACAATAAACTGTGGAAAATTCTGAAGGAGATGGGAATACCAGACCACCTGACCTGTCTCTTGAGAAACCTGTATGCAGGTCAGGAAGCAACAGTTAGAACTGGGCATGGAAAAACAGACTGGTTCCAAATAGGAAAAGGAGTACATCAAGGCTGTATATTGTCACCCTGCTTATTTAACTTCTATGAAGAATACATCATGAGAAAAGCTGGACTGGAAGTAGCATAAGCTGGAATCAAGATTGCAGGTAGAAATATCAATAACCTCAGATATGCAGATGACACCACCCTCATGGCAGAAAGTGAAGAGGAACTAAAAAGCTTCTTGATGAAAATGAAAGAGGAGAGTGAAAAAGTTGGCTTAAAGCTCAACATTCAGAAAACTAAGATCATGGCGTCTGGTCCCATCACTTCATGGGATATAGATAGGGAGACAGTGGAAACAGTGTCAGACTTCATTTTGGGGGGCTACAAAATCACTGCAGATGGTGACTGCAGCCATGAAATTAAGCGCTTACTCCTTGGAAGGAAAGTTATGACCAACCTAGATAGCCTATTAAAAAGCAGAGACATTACTTTACCAACAAAGGTCCATCTGGTCAAGGCTATGGTTTTTCCAGTGGTCATGTATGGATGTGAGAGTTGGACTGTGAAGAAAGCTTATCACCGAAAAATTGATGCTTTTGAACTGTGGTGTTGGAGAAGACTCTTGAGAGTCCCTTGGACTGCAAGGAGATCCAACCAGTCCATCCTGAAGGAGATCAGTCCTGGGTGTTCATTGGAAGGACTGATGCTGAAGCTGAAACTCCATAACTTTGGCCACCTCATGCGAAGAGTTGACTCATTGGAAAAGACCCTGATGCTGGGAGGGATTGGGGGCAGGAGGAGAAGGGGACGACAGAAGATGAGATGACTGGATGGCATCACCGACTTGATGGGCATGAGTTTTGGTAAACTCTGGGGGTTTGTGATGGACAGGGAGGCCTGGCGTGCTGTGCTTCGTGGGGTCGCAAAGAGTTGGACATGACTGAGTCACTAAACTGAACTGAATAGCTAATTCGAGAGTATATAATTCCAGTGCTAAGACTAGCAAGGGGATACTCTTTCTATCCCCTTCTGATATATATGTCAGAAGATTTCTCTATCTTCTTTATACTTTAATAAAACTTTATTATACAAAAACTTTGAGCGATCCAGCCTCGTCTCTGGCCTAGGTTTGAATTCTTCTCTGGATGCCAAGAACCCCGGCATCTTTGCATGATTGAGCAACAACCTTTCAGTATTAAAAAGAAGAGACATTGTTTTGCCCACAAAAGTCTGTCTATTCAAAACTATGTTTTTTCCAGCAGTCGTGTATGGTTATGAGATTTGGACTATAAAGAAAGCTGAACCCTGAAGAATTGATGCTTTTGAACTGTGGTATTGGAGAAGACACTTGAGAGTCTCTTGGACTGCAAGGAGATTCAACCAGTCAATCCTAAAGGTAATCAGTCCTGAATAGTCATTGGAAGGACTGATGCTGAAGCTGAAATTCCAATACTTTGACCACCTGATGTGAAGAACTGACTCATTGGGAAAAATTGAAGACAAGAGAAGGGGACTACAGAGGATGAAATGATTGGATAGCATCACCGACACAATGGAGATGTATTTGAGCAAGCTCCAGGAGTTGGTGATGGGCAGGGAAGGCTGTTGTGCTGCAGTCCATGGGGCTGCAAAGAGTCGGACACAATTGAACAACTGAACTGAACTGATGAACACTATTGCATTAAGTTCAGGCAACTGAACTGAACTCTACATCAAAGTGATTCATTTATACATATATGTGTATCTACAATTTTCAGATTCTTTTACCAATTAGGTTGCTAAAGAATATTGAGCTTATTTCGACTTCTAATCATTATTTGCATCCTGGACCCTGGAATTTGTACCTGATGCTGGTTGGAGAATCCAAATACCTGAATATTTTAAGATTCTGAGAGGCAGGACGGTGGCCAATCTCTTATCTGAATCACTTGAAGATAGTTAGCAGCTATTCTAAGCGTCTGTATTTCTATCTGTAAAAGAGTGATATAATCTTACTTCAATGATTTGTGAAATTATATTTTAGTACTCTCTGGAATTACTATTGCACATATTAGCTGGTAAATAAATGTGCTATGTGTTTCTCACATGACTGAAAATAGGAAAAACATAGGTAGGATTAGCTTCACAAGTCGTCTTTTCAATTTTTGTATTAAAAACTTCCTGTTCCCTCATTTTATGCCCAGCCATTTAAAGTATGATCATTAGTTAATGTTTTCTTTAATTTTGTGGTGGCAATTATCTTTTCCCTAGAACGCTTATATTTTCCTAGCAAACTATACTTCTTAAAGAATGAAATTGAGGTTTTAACTCTCCAATATTTCTTCAAGATTGATTATACTAATTTTAATTTAATTTTGATTTTATGCTAACTTTAATAATGTTTCCTTTAGAAAACTGTGTGGGAGAATTCTTTTTTGATGCTCCTCTTGAATGTTGCTTATTTTCTTCAGACATTAGGTGATAATTCATTGTTCACATTTAAAAATTAACTTCATATTTTAAAGCTAATTTTAAACAAAATTAATAAGCATTAATCCTCAGTCCAAATAGAAATACAGTGTCTTCCTGTATTTGTAGTAAATGGAATTCTGATTATAGGAACGAGTCCCCTGATGAGTGTATCTTCCAGATGTGCTATTTTAATGCTTCTCTTGTTGCCATTCTGTTTCGAGAGTCACTGCTTTCCTCTTCTGGTCTCAGCTCCTCTCTGCTCAGATAGCTGTAGGGCAGAAGAATGGAAAACTCTGCTTTTCTGTTTTCAGGTTTGTATACAATCTCTTCTTGCCTCTAGGGCTTCTCTTTCTGACTGTAGAATTGTTTGTGGATTTTGATGGACAAGTATTTTCTTATAATCTTGTCATCTTTGTACATGATCATGGGTTTCTTAGCCCTGATGTATTACCATCAACATGTTCCAATATGCTTTACAACTTCTGTAAATCATTCTCTGTCCTTATTTCTTACAGCCATTGTTTCTTATTTTCCAATTCTCTTATCAAGTTTCTTTTATTTTTGTACTTCTTCTGTATTTAGTCCCTCATGGCCTAATCAATGTGGCAAAGTACAAGTATATTTCCATCAGAGAAAGACATAGCTTAATATGACCAAGTATATACATGGAATTCAGATGATGTCACAATTTTTTCATTGTTTTTAATGTTTTCCCTCAGTGTACATATCAATTCTCATTAGTTTACATTCCTTCTCTCTGTACTCCTTATTCTTCCTTTAATTCAGAACAGTTTTTTTCAAATTTTTAACTTGTCTCATCTCCCTCTCAGATCTCATGTCTTCCTCTCAAACCCAGCTCAAGCTCTCCATCAATAAGATTTTAACTAATTTTTTTCTTCAAAGAGTGAGAAGAGGAAACATTTTCAGGTTCTTCAGGTCTGTCTCTGGGGGTTTGAGGAGTGAGGTGAAAGCTAAGAAAAATTATCCAACCAAATTAGAGCCATTATACCTAGATAAATCAAGCATTTATACTGCTTATGTCAACTCTACTTTTATTGTTAATGTTGCTTTTGTTTTGCTAACAATGGTAGAATTCATGTTGCATTTTTTTCATCTTAACAAAAGGCATCTTCTGTTTTTCTAGCTTGAGGTGAACCAAGACATTGGTAGGTGTTTTTAAAAAATGTTGGTCCTGGAAATGGATGAGAACTTTAATAAAATTCATACTGGTATGCAATTTCAGTGAGATTCTTGAAATCAAGGCCACTAAACCATTAGTCCTATTTATTGAGTCAGTTTTTTGAACTATATTTCATCTTGAAGTTGTAAAAGGGAAAGATAAATAAAATGAAAATCATACATATATTTGAATAAAACAATATTAACTAGGTACAATAAATCTATTGTGAAGATTATAAATACTAGAACATATTTTACAAAGAATAAATTATTTTTACAATATGTTACATTGGCAAAACTGTTAATCAAACTATTTGAAAAACTCTTTTGGGATGTCTCATAGTCAATTCCAACTTCACCCAGCAGTTTATGCTTTTAATCACATTTTTAATCAATCCTTGAAGTCAATAGAAAAGTGAAAAGTGAAGTCGCTCAGTCGTGTTCGACTCTCTGCAATCCCATGGACTACTGTAGCCCACCAGGCTCCTCAGTCCACGGGATCTTCCAGGTAAGAATACTGGAGTGAGCTGCCATTTCCTTCTCCAGGGGATCTTCCCGACCCCGGGATCGAACCCGGGTCTCCCGCATTGTAGGCAGACGCTTTACCGTCTGAGCCATCAGGGAATCCCCAGGGGCCCATAATCTCTCAAATCTTCCTATCCTTCCCCTTGTCTCAGACAATGTGCTTCCTTCTTTCACTGATGGAATTTTTAAATATCATAATTAGTTGGATCCAAGGATATGGTTGAAAAGCAAAATCATCAGAGAACTTCTCACTGACAGGTTTTGCAAGTGAAAACTGCAGATATTCTTCCAATTTAGAAGATATTATTTGCTGTTTATTTATTAGTAGTATAGATTCCTGATAAGGAACAACTCACAGAACAGTTTTGATACCCATATCTTTGGTAAAAGGAGAGCCCTTCTTACATCATGACAAGAGGACTTTCCCCGTATTATTCAGTAGCAGAGAGGTAGGAAATGTTAGTGTTTACCTACAGGAAATGTTTGCTCCATTTAAAAAATTATCAGTATGAATTATTTGTTTTACTACTGAGTCATTTTCTATCTGTCTTGCATCCCTCAAAGGACTGCTGAGATTCACTATATTGTTGACATTTGCAGCAAATATTTGGTACGGTCTCATTCTATGGATTGCTTTTCAGATAAGAAAATTTCATTTTGCTCATATTTACCATAACCCAACTATCAACCACTAGGATTTTATAAGACTACTGGTTATTTTGAAACACTCATTATTATTCGAAAGTATGTAAGTGGCATACTAAGCAGTTCAATATCCCATCTTTTAATTTTATAATTAAAATGCATTCAAGCTGTGCTTTTGAGTTTTCCTAATGCCCTAAACACTAAATTGGAGTGTATTCTGAAATCATACATTAAACAGAAAATCTTTGAATTAGTAACTTAAAGTTTAGCTTTATACACCAAGGAGTTTTACTCATTAGCAGGTAATTTAAATTCTTTTTTCTTCCCACCCCTTTTACCCCAGGGAATGCTAAGCTTGTTTTTCAAACCCTCCTTCTGAAATGTGAGGGGGCAAAAATAGTACAAAAGTCACGATTCGAAGTCACATAGAGATCCTTTAGCAGCCTTGATCTCTCTAGTTGAACTGTTTGTATCAATATTCCATGAAATGATAACTGACTTGTGACTGGCAAGGCAGTCCTGAAAACTGTCTGCAAAGAGCTTATATGCTTATTAGGGGTTGTTTCCCTTTTACCTCCTTAGTTGGTTTTTTAAGACCACCATGATAAGGCACCAAAGATTTTGTATTAAACACCTGAAGCTTATTTGTTTCACAATTCTGGAGACTCAGAGATTTAGATCAAAGTACAGCAGAGTTGGTTTTTTCTGAGGCCTCACTCTTTGGATTGTCTTCCTGTTTTTTCTTCCTATCATATTCTTCCCCATGTCTGTGTCCTAATCTCCTGTTCCTATAAGGACATCAGTCATACTGGGTCAGAGCCCACCCTAATGACTTCATTTTAACTTAATTGCCTGTTAAATACCTTATCTCCAAATAATTGTCACTATCTGAGAGACTACAGGTTAGGATTTCAACGTATGAATTTTGGTGGGGGACTCAGTTCAGCTCATAGCACATTCAATAAACTTTCTCATTACTAAAGAAAAGAACCTCGCACCATGGCTAACTGATGAAGCAATAAAACTCATCGTCACCTGGCTCACTCAGGTAGCTGCAGGACTAACAAACCACAGGTGATTATGACAACCCTAAACATTGCAATTTCTGCCCAGTTGTGAGGATGGGCTCCTGACCTTTAGCATCTCTTGCAGTCTTGAGCGAAGGCAGTGGCACCACACTCCAGTACTCTTGTCTGGAAAATCCCATGGACGGAGGAGCCTGGTAGGCTGTGGTCCATGGGGTCGCTAAGAGTCGGACACGACTGAGTGACTTCACTTTCATTTTTCACTTTCATGCATTGGAGAAGGAAATGGCAACCCACTCCAGTGTTCTTGCCTGGAGAATCCCAGGGATGGGGGAGCCTGGTGGGCTGCCGTCTATGGGGTCGCACAGAGTCGGATATGACTGAAGTGACTTAGCAGTAGCAGCAGCAGTCTTGAGATCCCATTATCTTTCCTCTCAAAGTAAATGTATAATGTGGAAATGGTAATATTTTCCACAAATTCAACATGGATGGGGGATGACATAGACGGTATAGAAAAGTGAAGATTGAATTTGCCTTGTGAAGTATTCATAGGCTTAACTACCAACACAAAAATACATGACTAAGTGCTTTTATCAAGTTTTTGCAAAGCCAGATATCTGAAGAATGCTCAAAGATGTTTTTGCTGATCTATAAATGCTATGGGTTTTGCTGATGTAGTAGCATATTTTGCACAACTTAAATTCTTACACACAAATATATGATTTACAATCACTCTATTCTTGGATTTTTTTTTTTCCCACCTAGTAGATTTTCCCAATAAATAGCACAGGCTTTTGTGTTCTACTTTATGTATGTTGGCTGTACATATTAAGATGCTGAGATGAGCATTATTCCAAATTTTTAAATTTAGATACTGAAAAATAAAGCATGATAATGTTTTAAATAGAGTAGCTAAGAAATTCTGTATTTGTCCCTATATTAAAACTATTCCTCTGAAAACTCAATGAGGTGGAGAAAGTTTCCTTTAGGATCACCTCAAATAATTATGCTCCTGTGATTTTGGGGGCTTCCATAATCAATATATGCATATGGGGTCTGTCTTTTCCCACTGATGTTTTATATTTATAATTTGTCATGGCCTTCAGATTGCAATGATAATACAAACAACAAGAAATATTTCTACCATAAAATACCAAGGGGCTGCATGAGGCAGTGAGGATCAAATTGTTATCATTTCAAAATGTTGTTACTGTGCAGACACTAAGTTGTGTCTGGCTCTGTGACTTCATGAACTATAGCACACAGGGCTCCTCTGTCTTCCATTATCAGTAGGAATTTGCCCACATTCATGTCCATTGAGCCAGTGATGCTATCTAACCGTCTTATTCTCTGCCTTACCTTTCTGCTTTTGCCTTTAGTCTTTCCTACCATCAGTGTCTTTTCCAATGAATCGGCACTTTAATCAGGTAGCCAAAGTATTGGAGCTTCAGCTTCAGTAGCTGTTCTTCCAATTAATATTCAGTGTTGATTTCCTTAAGGATTGACTGGTTTGATCTACTTGCAGTGCAAGGGATTCTCAAGAGTCTTTTCCAGCACAATTATAAAGCATTAATGGTGTGGCACTCAACTTCTTTATGATCCAACTCTCACACTCGTACATGACTACTGGAAAAACCATAGCTTTCACTATACAAACCTTTGTCAGCAAAGTGATGTCTCTCCTTAATACACTGTCTAGGTTTGTCATAGTTTTCCTTCCAAAGAGCAAGCTTCTTTTAATTTTATGGCTTCAGGCACCATCCATAGTGATTTTGAAGCCCAAGAAAATAAAGTCTGTCACTGCTTTCACTTTTCTCATTTCTATTGGTCGTGAAGTGATGGGGCCAGATGACATGAACTTAGTTTTTCTTTTTTTTTTAATGTTGAGTGTTAAACCAACTTTTTCACTCCTCTTTCACCCTCATCAAGATGCTCTTTAGTTCCTTCCTCTTCACTTTCTGCCACTAGAGTGGTATCATTTGCATATCTGAGGTTATTGATAATTCTTCTAGAAACTTGATTCCAACTTGTGATTTATCCAGCTCAGCATTTTGTATGATGTACTCTGCATGTGAGTTAAAGAAGCAGGGTGACAGTATATAACCTTGTCATTCTCTTTTCCCAATTTTGAACCAATCCATTATTTCATGTCAGGTTCTAACTGTTGCCTCTTGACCTGTATACAGGTTTCTCAGGAGACAGGTAAGGTGGTCTGGTATTCCCGTCTCTTTACGAATTTTCCAGGTTGTTCTGATCCACATAGTCAAAGGCATTAGCGTAGTCAGTGAAGCAGTAGATGCTTTCCTGAACTCCCTTGCTTTCTCCACGATCCAACAAATGTTAGCAATTTGATCTCTGGTTCCTCTGCCTCTTCAAAATCCAGCTTGTACATCTAGAAATTCTCCATTCATGTACTGCTGAAGCCTAGATTGAAGGATTTTGAGTATAACCTTAATTAGCATGTCAATTAAACCCAATTGTATAGTAGTTTGAACATTCTTTGGCATTGCTCTTCTTTGGGATTAGAATGAAAACTGACCTTTTTCAATACTGTGGCCACTGCTGAGTTCTCCAAAGTTGCTGGAGATCTCCAAAGATCACTTTCATAGCATCATCTTTTAGGATTTAAAATAGCTCACCTGGAATTCCATCACCTCACTAGCTTTGTTCATAGTAATATTTCCTAAGGGCCACTTGACTTCATATGCCAGGATGTCATCACCACTGTGTTGACCTCACCATTGTGGTTACCCAGGTCCTTGAGGCCTTGCTTGTATCGTTCTTCTCTGTATTCTTGCCACTTCTTCCTAATCTCTTCTGTTCATGTTAGGTGCTTACCATTTCTGCCCTTCTTGATGCCCATCTTGCATAAAATTACTACTCTACCTTCAGGTATTTATCCTCTAGCCTTGTGAAACCGAGCTACATACCCTCTGCTAGAACACTGGATTTCACCAGGGTCTTTGGCAACTGGATTTTCAACACAAGTTATGTTATATCTCTAGAAGATATAGCATCAATTCAGGGGACCATTTCACTTTAAAACTCCAATATTGTAAATATATAATTCGCATCAAAAGAGTTTCCTTAGGACGAGCCCAGGCAGTCGTGCTCTTGTGATTCTGAGGGTTGCCATCGTTGGTGTTGTTCCCTTTGCATACATTGCACGGATTTTACATTAGTTACATCTTTGACTTTAAAAGCTTCACCACTACTCCACATTCACAACTCATTGCCACGCCATACACTGCAAATGTCCTAACTTAAAGCTGCCCTTTAGTAGCATGACTCTTTCTATTCATTTGAATTTCTCATCCAGTAAAATATCCATTACTTAGGATTATTTTACACATAGCTTTCCCTTCACTAATAGTCCCACCTGCAAGTTCCATGTTTGGCCAGTCCTGAAGCTTTGGTCAGTCCTAGCATTCCCGCCTATAGTTCCTGCAGTCGGTCTCCATGACTAGAGAAAGTAATATTTTTCAATGATTTTATGACAGCTTTCTCTCTTTTATTCCTGAGATGTTATTCATAATCTTTAAAAATTTTCACAGGGTGTCTGTCCCTCTCCTGTGTTCTCTCTACTCTCAGAGAGAAAACCTTGTCTTACGTTTCACAAATAAATGGCAATTATTGGGTGAGGATCCTTCAGATTTCCTACCTTCAACCTAAAAACAGATGGATATTTAACACTCTGCCTTATTTCCAGTCTCTATTAAACCTTGTTTATCTTATCAATGGTTGGTCCTGTGTGCGCCCTGGATCCTTACCTTCCTTTCCCTTGAAGGAATTTTTCTCCATCAACTATCTCCTCTCTTGTCTGCATACCCAGCCTTATCCCTTCTCTCCTGCAGCTTTCCCTCACTAGGGAGACACCCCTAGGTCTCTCTCATTTTTAAAGCAAAATCATTCTTTAACTCCATTTTCTTCTGTAATTATATCACTTCCCTTCTTATTCACAGATGAGTTTTTTTTTTTAAATAAAATAACTGCCACTTTTTCACTTTCTAAAAACTCATTAGCGCAGAGTAATCTGCCTACATAACTCCTTCCATCTGCTTTTTCCGAAGTTGTCAGTGTCCATGTTAAGTGCCAAATCAAAAGGTCATTTCTAAGTACACATTTTCCTTATCTGTGGTGTGGCATTTTTCAGTGCTAACCATTCTTCATTTTTAACAATTTTCACATGCTTGGTAACATCATTCCAGTTTTCTCCCATTTATCCCCTTCACTTTTCTCCCAGTGTCAGTTTTTTGCTCCTTTTCCACCTGTTACTGAAATGTCAGTCTTTCTCTCTCCCAGTTATGAATTTCTTATATGCTTAAATAATTCTACTTTCTTTGAGTTATCTGTTGTCTACTCATGCTTCCTCTGCCACCAATTCACTGATTATTCTTACATTTTAGCAGCCAGCTCGAATTCCTCTAATGTTTCCTACTAGAAAATTATTTATCCCTCTAATATTACATATTAGAAATCTAATACAAAGTATGTGAATTACACACAGACATCCAAAACTCTATATGACCGAACAAAAGTCATTTTGTCTCCCCCCAAATTTCTCATTATTTTCCTAGGTGCTTGGCTTTATAAGCAGTATCATTAGAAGCATAACAGGTAGACTTTAGAAGTCCAGATGATGGAGTAAGGCAGCCTATGGCCACATTCCTGTGCTCCTGGTCGGCTACTTAACCACTCTAAGTCTTAGTTTTCTCTTGTGTAAAATGGACATCATAGTTTCATCATCTTTGCCTGTAAATTCTGAAGATTAGATGAGTAATGTAGGAAATACCCTTAGCACTCAGCCTGGCACAAAATAAGCTATCAAGAAACATTTTCTTTGCTTATCCCCTATTATAATAAGAATAAAAACCAAGAATTTAAATATTACTAAAAATAATTTGGAACTGAAAGCATTAGTTGCTCAGTCATGTCCATTTCTGCAACTCCATGGACTGTAGCCTCCAGGTTCCTCTTTTCATGGAATTCTCCAGCCAAGAATACAGGTGTGGGTAGTCATTCCCTTCTCCAGGGTATCTTCCCAAACCAGGGATCAAACCCAGGTCTCCTGCATTGCAGAGTTCTTTTTCTTTCTTTTTTTTTTTTCATTTATTTTTATTAGTTGGAGGCCAATTACTTTACAATATTGTAGTGATTTTTGCCACACACTGACATGAATCAGCCATGGATTTACATGTGTTCCCCATCCCAATCCCCCCTCCCACCTCCCTCCCCATCCCATCCCTCTGGGTCTTCCCAGTGCACCAGACCTGAACACTTGTCTCATGCATCCAATCTGGGCTGGTGATCTGTTTCACCATAGATAATATACTTGTTTCAGTGCTATTCTCTCAGAACATCCCACCCTCACCTTCACCCACAGAGTCCTAAAGTCTGTTCTGTACATCTGTGTCTCTTTTTATGTTTTGCATATAGGGTTATCGTTACCATCCTTTTAAATTCCATATATATGCGTTAGTATACTGTATTGGTCTTTATCTTTCTGGCTTAGTTCACTCTGTATAATGGGCTCCAGTTTCATCCATCTCATTAGAACTGATTCAAATGAATTCTTTTTAATGGCTGAGTAATATTCACATTGCAGGGTTCTTTACCATTTGAGTCACCAGGGAAGCCTGAGTCAAGCAACCTAGATGCCCATCAGCAGACGAATGGATAAGGAAGCTATGGTACATATACACCATGGAATATTACTCAACCGTTAAAAAGAATTCATTTGAATCAGTTCTAATGAGATGGATGAAACTGGAACCCATTATACAGAGTGAAGTAAGCCAGAAAGATAAAGACCATTACAGCATACTAACACATATATATGGAATTTAGAAAGATGGTAACGACAACTCTATATGCAAAACAGAAAAAGAGACACAGATGTACAGAACAGACTTTTGGACTCTGTGGGAGAAGGTGAGGGTGGGATGTTTCGAGAGAACAGCATGTATATTATCTATGGTGAAACAGATCACCAGCCCAGGTGGGATGCATGAGACAAGTGCTCGGGCCTGGTGCACTGGGAGGACCCAGAGGGATCTGGTAGAGAGGGAGGTGGGAGGGGGGATTGGGATGGGGAACACATGTAAATCCATGGCTGACTCATGTCAATGTATGACAAAAGCCACTGCAATGTTGTGAAGTAATTAGCCTCCAACTAATAAAAATAAATGAAAAAAAAAAAAAGATTGAACTGTAAAAAATAAATAAATAAAAAATAAAAATAAATTCTCATTGGAAGGACTGATGCTGAAACTGAATCTCCAATACCTTAGCCACCTGATGTGAAAAGCTGATTCATTAGAAAAGACCCTGATCCTGGGAAAGATTTAAGGCAGGAGAACGGGATGACAGAAGATGAGGTGGTTGGATAGCACCACTGACGCAGTGGACATGAGTTTGAACAAACTCTGGGAGATAGTGAAGAACAGGGAAGCCTGGTATGCTGTAGTCCACGGGGTCACAAAGAGTCGGGCATGACTTAACAGCAAAAATAATTTAAGCAGTCATCTAAGTTAGAAACCTGGGACATATCTTCTATTTCATCCTCTATTTTTACCTCCATAATGCTGTCTTTATTTATTATCCCCTCTGTATTCTCTGTGCCTACATTACAGGTCAGTCTCATGCCTTGCTTGAACTGCAGTCATAATATCTGAATTGATCTTGGCATCTCCTTCCGCTCACACCTCTCCAGTTTCTACTGCCAAGTAATCTTTGTAAAAGAAGCACATTTAATTATATTATTCCTCAGCTTAAAAAATATCCATTATAATCAAGATAAAATTCTTAGTCTGGCATAATCCTATTGACCCACTATGATCTAGCCTCTCTCAATATGTTCTATTTCTTGTCACGTTCCAAATGTAACTTGTATTTTCAATTATATTAAATTACTTCCTGAGCTTTGAACACACTGCAGATTTGCAGTGCTCCAATTTTTTTTTTTCTTTTCTCTTCTTGGGACCACATTTCCCTTTCCTCAAAATTTTAAGTACACAGTTCATTTAAAATTCAATCATTGGCAGATCTTTGGAGTTTTTCTTTTCTACCTACACTATGTTTACTTAATACTTTCTTTAAATTGCTTTGCTCTGTTTTATCACTTAATGTATTTTTTGAAGAAAACTTTCTATCAGTGCTATAAATTAAAATTATTACTTTTTCAATAAATAACTGATAATTATTAACATTAATACAATGAAAACAAAATAATTGTATTACATTCTAATTAGATCCCACAGTTTAGCAAAGAGGTAGTAAACTGAGATATTACAACCATTTTCCAAATGAAGAAAAATGCTGTATATTACAAATAATTTTCATAAGATGTAAAATCTGGGAAATGAAATCTGATTGCAGAACCTATAGTATACTGGAGACAGTCTATCCTCCTTTTTTCTAATTTCAGCAAATAAGTTTTTCTTATCTAATATTGCTGCTTGCTTCTTTTTCTAATGCACCACTTTTTCTTCCTATTGCTTTAAAATTTCCTTATCTGCTTTAGTATATTTATCAGTAGACTCACCACAAGTCAATTTACATAGGACTGTCCAATTTTGTAACTGCTTTCAAGTGTGATTACTAATACTGTCTATTTTAATTTCCCAAACGATACCAAAATGTATCTTACAGTATATAGTTGCATTTTTTCTAATCTGTTTTTAATAAGAACTGTGATCCAATATTATTTTTCTTCTGAAGTAATTGTGTTCCTCAAATGTCTAGGTATTTAGGCCCATGAGTTTATAATCAGTTGGTGTCATTGACTACTTATCAATCAATGTGTAAGGGAAAGGACCAGATAACCCTACCTGTCACCCTTGAGTTTACTACTGGCTTTAACAAGACCTGACTAAAATGCCCCTAGCACCAAAAAGCAGTTCAGTTATTTCTTACTCTAAGTTCACAACTCAGGGTTTTATCATTTCCTCCAGTAGAGAAGTGGCTTAAAGCTATTTTGGATTTTAATTCATGAGTCATCATGATTTGGAGAATAACAGTAAATAAATTTACTCACTGAGTTAACTCAGCCCCACCTATTTCTCTCAGCTACTTAAATCACAGTTCAGTGATATCTGATTTTACTGGAGGAGCATTATGTAGAGCTTTATGTAACTGCCTGATGGACAGTGGTTAGCACTGTTTGTCCAAAGCCAGTGGTGGGATGGGGCTGAGAAGGCAGAGACTCAGAGACTCACCCCACACTTGGGTGGGAGGTGATGTTCACAGGCCAAAGCAGAGGTGGTATTAATAGATGAACTCCATCCTATAGCATGTTATATATTAACCTTCCATAGGGATGCCTGCCTGCTTCTTCCTCCAATTTAAAGCCACTACCCCAGCCACACCAATGCAAACAGAGATCTCTGTCACTTCCTGGCTTCCTCACTGCTTTCTATTTTCTTAGTTTCCTTAGGAAAGTTCCTCTAGACATTGATCTTCGAGGAGATATTTAAGAGCAATGATGAGTTCAGCATCTTAAAAAGAATCACAATCAAATAACTATCTAATCAGGACCTGTTTTAATTTTTCCACATCCAAAAATGCATTCACTAAATGAGGTTTGGATGGTGACTAACAAGACTTTCAGAGCCACGGCAGTCTTCTATCAGTGGGCATTCGCTGCTATGTCTCTAAAATGATGCAGAATTTCCCACATGACACTCCTCTTAGCATCTTTCTGAATATTTCAAAGTTCCAACAAGACTTGAATAATGACAGATTTCCACCAAAAAAAGAGCATTGTGTTTATTTTCCATCATTGGGTGGCACATTGCCATGCATTTAATGGCTTTCATTATCTCACAGTTCTGTTGGTTAGAATTCTAGGTACTCTGTGAGTAGGTTCTCTGTTCGGGGTGTGGGGAGTGGGGAGTGCGGGGTCACAGGCTGAAATCAGTTCCAGCTAAGTCTGCTCTCTCACCAAAGGTCAAGGATCTCTTATAAGCTCATAAGTTATTGGCAGATTTTTTTTTATTATTATGGTGGTAGGACTGAGGTACCTATTATCTTTCTGACTGTCAGTGGAGGTTGTTCTTGGCTCCTAGAGTGCCTGGCATTCTCTGCCGTGTGGTCCTCTTCAAAACATAGCATCATGCTTCCCTAATGCTGGCATAAGGTCTATCTGACTCTTTTTAAGGATATTACTTTTCAAAATAATATCCCTTTCAATTTCAAAATCAATTGATTAAAGGTCATAATTATATCAGCAAAATTCCTTCTGCCAGGTGACATAAGATTACCACTGAAGTGGTATGCTACCAGAATCACAAATCTCACCAGTTACACTTCAAGATAGAAAATTATATAAGCCAGGTACACTAGGGGGCCATATTAGAATGTTATTACGTTGCACAGTATGAAATGCACATATCACATTAATTTTAGATGGTCAATAGCTTAGGCTATTAAGAGTAAATAGCAATTTCTACACCATCCGGTAATAATTTAAGATGCAGACTAGTAATATTCAAGTCCTTCCAAAATGTAAATTAAAACAGACAAGAATTAAAGACCAGTGAGTAATTTAAGAAAGTCTTTGGGCAAGAATTCAGCCCTAGAGTAAATATTAGCACCTTAAACTAATTAATAGATAAGCAGTAATTTACTTTTCCAATTTACTTCTTTTGAGGTCAGAGCAGGTTGCTTTACAAACCTATGATTTAATTACAAAGGATCAAAAAGTGTAAATAATAAAGCCCCTTATAATAACTATATATCTGCATGATAGATTCTTCTCATTTTTGCCAGTCTTCTCAACACTACCAAGTCTACCTTTCAAAATCTCTTTAAGAGTTGCTTTAAAATACATAAATTTCTGCTAAATCATCAGACGAACATAATATATTTTGTGTTGGTCTTTAATATCAAAACCTAAAGGAGTAAATCTAAATAAGACTGATCATTCTGGACAGTCTGATAAATTTCCCAATTTGGTAATATACGTAGGGTAATGCACACTGCATTCTCTCTTGAATGCTGCAATAGAAATTCTGTCTATTTGGAGGCTCTGTTAAGTATGTTACACTGGCATTAAACTGGAACATGGAAACCTTGTCCAATGCACAGCCCACAGTCACCTGGCATAATGGGTGCACAGACTCTTCAGAAATGTTAATAGCGGTTCAAGTTAGTGACTTATTTAAACATATGGCTTTTGAAATCAAAGTGTGATTCCAATCTACAAACAAAACTCAAGGTATATTTGTTGGTTTGATCATTTGCTTACAAATTTTTTAATTTCATGTTTATTTTATATTTTATTTTATATTGGAGTATAGTTGATTTACAATGCTGTGTCAGCTTCAGCTGTACAGTAAAGTGATTTAGTTATACATACCCATTCTTTTTCAGATTCTTTTCCCATATAGGTCCTTACAGTATAATGAGTAAACATTCCTGTGTTATACAGTAATCCTTATTAGTTATCTATTTTATAAATACTAGTATGCATATGTTAATCCCAAACTTCTAATTCACTCCTCCCTTCAACCTTTCCCCTTCGGTAACCATATGTTTATTTCTAAGTCTGTGAGTCTGTTTTTGTCTTATAAATAAGTTCATTTGTATCATTTTTAAATTTCCATGTATGTGATATCATGTGGTATTTGTCTTTCTCTATTTTACTTCACTCAGTATGATAATCTCTAGGTTGATCTGTGTTGCTGAAAATGGCATTATTTCATTGTTTTTAATGACTAACATTCCATTGTATGTATGTACCACACATTCTTTATCCATTCCTCTGTTGGACATTTAAGTTGCTTCTATGTCTCATTTCTGTTTGTTTGAAAAGTGTTTGTTTGTCACTCAGCCATGTCTGACTCTTTGTGACTCCATGGACTGTATGTAGCCCATCAGGCTCCTCTGTCCTGGGATCTCTTACCTGGGATTTTCCAGGTAAGAATACTGGAGTGCGTAGCCATTTCCTTCTCCAGGGGATCTTCCTGATGCGGGGATGGAACCTGGGTCCCCTGCATTGTAGTCAGATTCTTTACCATCTGAGCCTATGGGAAGCCCTATATCTTGGCTATTGTAAATAGTGTTGCAGTGAACACTGGCATGCATGCATCTTTGCAAATTATGGTTTTCCTGAGATAAAAGACCAGGAGTGGGATTACTGCTGGATCCTATGGTAGTTCAACTTTCGATATGTTAAGGAACCTCCCACAGTATGGGAGGGTTTCCTTTTCTCCATATCCTCTTCAGCATGTATGGCCTGTAGACATTTTCGTGATGGCCATTCTGACCAGTGTGAGACGAAAACTCATTGTAGTTTTGATCTGCATTCTTCATTGTTCAGCGTATTTTCATGTTGCTTTTTGGCCATCTATATGTCTTCTTTGGTAAAATGTCTATTTAGGTCTTTTGTCCATTTTTATTGAATTGTTTTTTAATATATGATAATATTAATATATATTTAATATAATGCTATATATATATATATTTAATACAATGTTTTACATTGAGCTGCATGAGCTCTTTGTATATTTTGGAGATTGGTCCCTTAGTGGCATCATTTGAAAATGTTTTCTCCTAGTCTGCAGGTTTTCTTTTTGTTTTGTTCATGGTTTCCTTTGTGATGTGAAATCTTTTAATTAGATCCCATTTGATTTTTTGTTTGTTTTTATTTTTAGTACTCTAGGAGGTGGATCCAAAAAGATATTGCTGTAATTTATTTAAGAGAGTGTTTTGCCTATGTTTTCCTCTAAGAATTTTATAGTATCTAGTCTTAAATTGCTTCCCTGGTGACTCAGTGGTAAAGAATCTGCCTGCAATCCAGAGACCTGGGTTCATTCCCTGTTCCCTGGGTTCATTCTCCAGGGATGATATCCTGAAGAAGGGAATGGCAACCCATTCCAGTATTCTTGCCTGGAGAGTTTAGGTCTTTAATCTATTTTGAGTTTACTTTTGTGTATGGTGTTAGAGAATGTTCTAACTTTATTCTTCTATGTAGCTGTGCAGGTTTCCCAGTACCACTTATTGAAAAGACTGTCTTTCCTCCATTGTATTGAATATATTCATGTCTCCTTTGTTGTAGATTAATTGACCATAATTGTTTGAATTTACTTCTGGGCTCTCTATAGATCCACTCATCTATATATTTAGCTTTGTACCATACTGTTCTGATAGCTGTTGCTTTGTAGTATAGTTTGAAGTCAGAGAGCCTGATCCCTCCAGCTCCATTTTTATTTCTCAAGATTGCTTTGGCTGCTCAGGGTCTTTTGCTTTTCCATATAAATTGTAAGTTTCTTTGCTCTAAGTCTGTGAAAAATGCCATTGATATTTTATAGGGATTACATTGAATCTGTAGGTTGCCTTGTGTAGTGTAATCTTTTTGACAATATTGATTCTTCCAGTAAAAGAGCATTTTATATCTTTCCATTTGTTTTTGTCATCTACTTATTTTATCTGTGTCTTATAGTTTTTGAAGTATAGGTCTATAGTTATTTTATTCTTTTCAATGCAATGATAAATGGGATTGTTTCATTAATTTCTTTTTCTCATCTATCATTGTGAGTGTATAGAAATGCAACAAATTTCCCTGTATTAATTTTGTATTCTACAATTTTACCAAATTCTTCAATGAGCTCTAATAGTTTTCTGGTAGCATCTTTAGTATTTTCTATATGTAGTATCATGTCATCTGAAAGCAGTGAAAGTTTTACTTCTTTTCCAACTTGAATACCTTTTATTTCTTTTTCTTCTCTGATTGCCATGGCTAGGACTTCCAAAACTATGTTGAGTAATAGTGGCAAGAATGTACTTCCTTCTCATGTTCTTGATCTTAGAGGTAATTCTTTCAGCTTTTCACCATTGAGTATGGTGTTTTCTCTGGACTTTTCATATATGGTATTTATGATACTAAGGCAAGTTGCCTCTATGCCCACTTTCTGGAAAGATTTTAATCATAAGTGGGTTGAATTTTGTCAAAAATGTTTCTGCATCTATTGAGATGATCATATGGTTTTGATTCTTCAATTTGCTAATGAAGCAAATCATGGTTGATTTACAGATATTAAAAAAAATCCTTGCTTCCATATATAAATCCCACTTGATTATAGTTTATAATCCTTTTAATGTATTAGGATTCAGTTTCATAGGATTTTGATGAGCATTTTTGCATCTATTTTCATTAATGCTATTGGTCCATAATTTTCTTTTTTTTTTCCTTTGTGGTATATATGTCTGGTTTTGGTATCAGAGTGACAGTGGCCTCATAGAATAAGTTTGGGAGTGTCTTTCTGCTGCAATTTTTTGGAATAGTTTCAGAAGTGTAAGTGTTAGCTCTTCTCTAAATGTTTGATAGAATTCACCTGAGATGCCATCTGATCCTGGACTTTTGTTTGTTGGAAGCTTTTAAATCAAAGTTTCAATGTCAGTACTTATGTTTGGTTTGTTCATATTTCCTATTTCTTCCTGGTTCAGACTTTGAGATTGCAACTTTCTAAGAATTTGTCCGTGTCTTCTAGGTTATTTTATTGGTTTATAGCTGATTGCAATAATTTCTTATGATCCTTTGTATTTCTGTGGTGTCAGTTGTAACTTCTCCTTTTTCATTTTAAGTTTATTGATTTGAGTCCTCTCCCCCTTTTTTTTTCTTGATGAGTCTGACTAAAGGTTTATCAAATTTGTCTATATTTTCAAAGAATCATCTTTTAGTTTCATTGATCTTTTATATTATTTTCTTTGTCTCTATTTCGTTTATTTCTTCTCTAATCTTCAAGATTTCTTTCAATCTACTAAATTTGGGTATTGTTTGTTCTTTCTCTACTTGCTTTAGGTGAAAGATTATGTTGTTTATGTTGTTTATTTACTTGCATTTTAAAATCTTTTTTAATTATAAGGAAAATAAAATTTTCCCTTTGAATTTCTTTTCTTCACTCCTTAATTCCCTCACTCCTTTCTTCCTTTCATCCTTTCTTTCTGCCTGCTTCCTTTCTTTTCAGTTTGGTTTGCAAAATATAGATCTAGAAATAAAGGCATTTGCATTGAATTTCAAGCACTGCACCGCCCTCTGTTCTTTCATTAAAACAAATGTTGGATGAAAAATCCAAAGATAGATAATAGTTAATAGTGTTATGCTACATGAAAAACTATGTACACTTGAATGCAATCAATATACTCTTTCATTTTACATTGGGTCCTTGTATAACTAGCAAGCTTATTCAACTGAAAATAAAAGCATTACTAGTAAGTACTTGTAATATGTAGATGAGTAGGGTTTAATGTTCAGAAGTTCTTTATGAAATTTCTCTCTGTGCTTGAAAATAATCATAAATATCAGTTAACATTTCATTTAGGGACTGATATTGAGGGCCGATGAATGGATGCTTTTGAACTCTGGTGTTGGAGAAGACTCTTGAGAGTTGCTTGAACTGCAAAGAAATCAAACCAGTCAATCCTAAAAGAAATCAGTCCTGGATATTCATTGCAAGGACTGTTTCTGAAGCTCCAATACTTTGGTCACCTGATGAGAAGAACTGACTCATTAGAAAAGACCCTGATGCTGGGAAAAATTAAAGGCAGGAGGTGAAGGGGACAACAGAGGATGAGATGGTTGAATGGCATCACTGACTCAATGGACATGAGTTTGAGCAAGTTCAGGGAGTTGGTGATGGACAGGGAAGCCTGGCATGCTGTAGTCCATGGGGTCACAAAGAGTTGAACATGACTAAGTGACCGAACTGAACTGATACAATTTTGATGTAGGTTTCAGGTCATATTGTTGGAGGTAAAAGAGCACAGTAGGAAAGGATAGAAATGTGGGAATCAGGGAGACAGGGTTCAGATTTTTTTCTATTTTTGTTGTTGTAGGCAAATTGACTATCACTTTGGACTTGATTCCACTTCTGTAAACTGAAATAATGAAAAGACATTGCTCATAAAGTGACATAGTTGTTTGAGGATCAAATGAAATATATAAAGTGTTTATGGTAGTACTGGGATATAATAAATATTCAGTAAGAAGGCAGGAGGAGAAGGGGGTGACAGAAGATGAGATGCTTGGATGGCATCATTGACTCTACGGTTATGAGTTTGAGCAAGCTCCAGGAGATAGTGAAGGGCAGGGAAACTTGGTGTGCTGCAGCCCATGGGGTAGCAAAGAGTCAGACATGACTGAGTGACTGAACAAGAAAATGGTAATACTTTAACGCCCAGAATAATAGTTTCATAATCCAGTGAGTATGGGCAATATCCCATACTTTATTTACCTTTCTTGGCAACTCACAAGGCACAATAGCTAATGAAATACTTTGGGGAAGCTTATGGTTTTTTTCATGTGTTTACTTAAGACTAACATTATATGAATTATTTGATGGGGAGCTGGTATGTATGTGTGTGTATGAGGGAGAGATTAATATTTCATTTTATTATCATTCTGGAATATGGAATAAATCGCTCTATTACTTTATTTCTACATTATCATTCCATCATCATAGATAAGAGTCTTTCTGTTATATTAAGCCAATAACAATAAAAGTAATTTGAACTGGCAAAGTTAACACTGCGTGTGAAAGTATTTTCTGTTGATTAAAGCAGTTCTTGAAATTCTATAGTCAGAATATTTTGCTTTCTTTTTTCTTCATAGTAGAGTTGTGTTTTTTCCTTCTGGTTCTTGAGATTTATCTGTTTGGAAAAAGTTAGAGTCCTAGAGATTTCTTTTCTGACTTCTGGAAACCTTTCAAGTATTGTTAGTATAGATTAAATTTCCATTATTGGTTATTTAAATTGTCATAGACATTTCTCATGAATATACCAAATTTCAAAGTTTTTCTATCAGGGTTTGCTCAACAATTTCTTAATTTATTAAGTATACCCCATTCTTCAACTCAAGGTCAGTTAATTATTTAATGTTTTGACAAAGCACTCTGAGAATTTATCAAAATCATAAGTTATAATTTTAAATATTTTAAGGTGCATGTAATTTTCAAATCAAACACTTGAGGAGAATTCTAAATTTAGCAGAAATGCAGGTATATTTAAAGCATGATTTCTGCTTTTGAACTATGAACCTGGAATTGAAGAAGGGATAAGGAAAAGCATAAGAAAAGATGTGTACTTGCAGCTAAATGACAGTGATTTAATCAAGTGGGAAACTCTCTTTCCAGATGTTACCCTTGGAGCATATTTGCAGCAGCTGTGCACATTTTCTAATATTACAGGAGCAGCAAAATGTCCTTCTTTTAACTTGCCTCTTTTCCCAGAGACAACATTGGCAGGTAGAAATGGCTCTCTGAGCACAACTGAATGAACAGCTTTTAAAGTGAAGAATACGGAGGCGGGGGAGAGGGAAGGAAGCAGAGGGTAACCTTAAGTCTTAGTGGCAGTTTTCAGGAAATCAAAGGCAAGGAGTTAAGAAAATTTACATTCTTTTAAGTAGTATTGTATTTATTCTCTTCTCAGAGTTTTAGAATACATGGGTTTATCAAAAGCAGTCCTTCCCCTTCTGTTGTTATTATTGTTTCCTTGAACATCCTAATTTCATGCCAAGACAAAATTCAGGACAGACTCTCACACACAGATAATAGTGATGCAGGGTGTTTATATTCCTCATCTGCCACTTTCCCCCACTTTCCCTTGCCCCACCATGCCCCTTTCTTCATATGCCATGTGGCACATAATCGTTATTCCCTCAACAAATCTGCTCACAAAAAGATTTTATTATTTTTTTCATGAATTTAAGCCCAAATGTTATCTTTGTAAAGTTTATTTGCATTTTAAACCTTATCTCAGACTGTGGAAGCAAAGAATTTAACACTCTGTTAAGGGGATTTTAAGCATCACTTGGCAGACTGGGGTGTGTTTTCTGTGAGCAAATCCTTTTTCTGCTTCTCAGAAATTGTATTCTCTGTAGTTGCTTCTCCAGGTGGGAAGGCAAAGTAGCTCAGAAATAAAATCACTGGGTTTAGGGACAGGCAGACATGCATTTGGATCCCTGCTTCTGCCAGTTACCTTTTGAGTAATCTGGGGAAGTCGCTTAAGCTGTCATTTTTCATTTGTTAAGTGAGTTAAGTAATCAACTCTACCTCATAAATTTTCTGTGAGAATTGAATAGGTTATTGACAAAAGTGTATAATTAATAAATGTAACTATTATTATTGCATTAGCTTGGTTTTGGTTGAAGAATTAGAGTATTTGACTTACCCTTAATTACTACTATTTTTAATAAAACAATAAGGGTTGTATTAACTCTCACCCAAAACATTAAAAGCTCTTAAACTATCCATCACCGTAGGTGGCTGCTTGTGCCCAGTACAAGACCCTTGGAATTCTCAATATTTCCACTTGAGTACCCACCTGCCACATCATATTCAGCATTTTTTCTGTTCTTCTTTGCATTGGGATCAATACTTAACTATAGCTGCCTGGCCTCCTTCTGACAACAAATAATGCCTGAGAACAGAAATACTTCAGATTCAGCATGAATAAAGCAGATTAAGGAGCAAGGAAAGTCAACTATAAACTCACAGATTAACCTTGCATCACCAGCATAAAATTCAAATTTCATACTTTTTCACCACTCAGGATTGAGATTTTAGCTCCATAAACCAAGTCCTGTACTAGCTGGCTTTTTGGACATGGCAAACCTGTGATTATATCCACTGATCCTTTCAAAACTTTCATTTTTTGAGATAATAATACCTGACTATCTGATAACACCTTAACATTAACCCTATCCTATCGCTTACTATTTTTTACCCATTAAACAATATATGTTCATTCAGAATTTATTGGATAACAACATTATGTTCCTCATGGATCAAGGACTTAATGTGCTTACCCAGGATATGGGCCTTTTTAGAACAATCTGTTCTAATGTGTTTGGAGATAAATTCTTTATTATTTCCCGGGCTATGTTTCATTCTAACATTACCCTCATTCTCTAATCAGGCAATAACAAAATTGACTATGTATGAAATCTGGCAAATTCTTTCTCAGTAATGGTTCCAGTAGCTCTCACACTATTTTTCTTTATTCTGATTACCATTAAACTCAGATTCTTACCACTTTATTCTCATACGCATTCATTGATTCATTCTTTATGCTAACCCCAAATTATTTAATCTGAGTAAAGGATGTATTTTGGTCACTTTCAACCTTGTCATTCATATACAAATTAAAAAATAGATAAATGTGTGAATATATCACATATTAATTGGCATCCTATTAATTCCTTAGGACTTCCCTGGTGGCTCAGATGGTAAAGCGTCAGCCTAAGATGTGGGAGACCCAGATTTGATCCCTGGGTCAGGAAGATCCTCTGGAGAAAGAAGTGGCAACCCATTCCAGTACTTTTGCTTGGAAAATCTCATGGAAGGAGGAGTGTGGTAAGCTACAGTCCACGGAGTCGCAAAGAATCGGATATGACTGACCGACTTCACTTTTTTTTTTCACTTTCTAATTCCTTGTAGAGAAAAGATCTAAATCTAAAGAAGATGTAAATCAAAAGGAAGAATTAAAAATGATGCTGAAAAATATTGAAGCATTTCTTCATGATACGTGGTTAAGAAAATATTTCTTAAAAGATACAGACAGAAAATATCATGGAGGAAAAATTTGCATAATTTGACATCATTAATATCAAAAGTTTCTGTTCACCAAGTAGTATCTTTAAGCAGCTCAAGAAGATACCTTAGACTTAGGTACCTTAGAAGATACCTTAGACACTTGATTTGTAATGAATAAGCATTGCCGATAGAATTCAGATTATACTAGAAATTTCATGGAAAAAGAATTGACAAATTTCTGTCTTGTCAAGAGAATGCAAATATTGTTTCATACCATGACATGGGTATGAAGCTAAAATATCTAAAGTTAGTTTTATTAAATTGCAACAACTCTTTTATTCTACTAGTAAGAAAAGATCCTCATGCTGGGAAAGATTGAAGGCAGGAGGAGAAGGGGATGACAGAGGATGGGATGGTTGGATGCCATCACGAACTCGATGGTCATGAGTTTGAGAAAGCTCCAGGAGTTGGTGATGGACAGGGAGGCCTTGTGTGCTGCAGTCCATGGGATCACAAAGAGTTGGACATGACTGAGCAACTGAATTGAATTGAACTGAACAGAATATTAACTATGGGAGCTATTTTAAATAGGACATATGTTATATAACATGAGTACAAAATAACAAATTAAATTTTAGTTATCTCTTATGGAAAAAGCCAGCCTATTGGTATTTTATAACTTGGAAGTCTTCAGAGAACCCAACTTCTATTTTATTCAGTCATTGTGGTGGATTCAATTTGCATTCTCTTGACAAAACAAATTGCTATTTGAAGAATATCAGTTGAAAACTCAAGGTAAAAAAGAACAGACAGATATTCATCAACTAGTAAGAAAACCACATTTAAGAGATAGTTTTCCATTTAATAATGCATTTAATAACTAACTACTGAACAACTTATGTATCAGACACTGGACTAGAAGCTTTCTTTACATAGCATTCTAAGAAGTTACCACCATTGGAAAAGGTCATTGAGAAAAAACAAATTTTTAATCATCAACATGTGTAATTTATTAGCCAATAAATCAAGCTAGGTATTTTTGAAATATAGTATCAGTTTCTGTTTAAAAATATATGACAGTATTCGTCCTGGAAATTTGGACCAGGGAATTATTTCATATTTTGTTTTTGACATAATATTTAGCATTTTTCTTAAACAGAGAAAATAGGCTAAAAAATAGTAATCCAATTTGCTAATGTATGTATTTATGCACTCTTTATGTATGTTTTTAATTTAGACATGTTTCAGGTACAATAACATATTCTAATTAAAATAATACTATTAGAAAATATTGGTTCTCTGGGAAGACATACAAATAATTATAAAAGAATGGATTAAATATAATGATAAGCCATATCCATAAATCTATCAGATCACAAAGAAGAATTTCCTATCTGATGAGATTGAGAAATTAGACAAATTGTTCTAAATAATATGATGCCTGAACCAAAAGATGAGATGGAATCTGTCAAGTATATGTAAGGAGAAGATGATAGGACATTTTAAGCAGATAGAAGAGCTTATAAAAAGACTTCAGATAAAGGAGGAAATTGCCTATAATCAAAATTAAGTACATTCAGCACAGAATATTTTCATCTCAATATATTTTGAAATGCATATTTTGGAGATAAGGGTCAGATTATCAAGCACCTTTAAATTTTGGCCCCATTTTATAATCTATTGTGGTGCTGACATAATGGAAGAGGAAAGAAAAGGTGGGTGAGTGGGAGAAAGATAAGAAGATGGGGTAGGAGGAAGAGGAGGGAGACAGGTAGGAAGAGAGAAAGAAGAAGAAATCTTAGGGAAAATGTGTGAAATACAAACGAATCTTCATAAATATAAGCATATCTTCATCAGCTAGTTGTAGTTATATTACAGGAGATTCACTAATATATCAAAGTATTAACTATTCTTTCCTTATTTTGATATTCTTTTGAATATTCTTTTGATATTATTTTGATATTCTTCAAAGGTATTTTATAATACTTTAAAAAAATAAAAAGAAGCAAATACTAGTCATTAGTTCAAACGTCTGGTAGTACAAAAATGTTGGTTGTTTTTGTTCAGCCACCCAGTCATGTCTGACTCTGCGACTCCATGGACTGAAGCTCGCCAGGCCTCCCTGTCCCTCACATCTCCCAAAGTTTGCCCGAGTTCATGTCCATTACATCGGTGCATTACACATTGTAAATTAAGTATAAATAGATTAAATTATTCCAGATTAATGTGTGCATCTGTTTCTAAAAAGTCTTTGTGATGATCTGACATGAATAGTCCACAATGCCCAGTAATTACTCAGCTAAGGCACCATTAAGGATGTGACATTTATTTGTAATGTCTCTCTGAAGCCAGATTTTCATGACAGAATTTTCATCAACAATTAAAGTAAATGATTGTTCCAGTCCAGATAAATATATTTTATCACAAAAATAAAGCTAAGAGAATTTTACTGGAAAAATTCCATTCTGTTTCCTGATTGAAGCTTATAAAACCTTATTTAACTGATAGAGTGGATAATTTTTAATGATAATAAAGGCACAGTACAAACTATTTAAGCTCAGAACCTCTTACTATCAGGCATTACATCTGCATTCTTCACTTTCAATTACTGACAAAAATTTAAAGTCTTATTTTCCTGATAATTCCATACTCCCTAACAACAAAAAATGTAATTTCTGTTTACCAGTTTCTGTTCAATTAGAGTCTAATGTTTTATTGTTTACTCAATTTTTTTCATTTCGTTCAACCCTTACTCCTCAAAGAAAAATATTTCTTTATGGATGGCTATTGGATCCCAACTTTTGTGTTTATGCCCTTGATAGATGAACTCAAGCAAAGCATAGGTCTCTCAGTCTCCATGGGCAGTGCTGTCCCCAAACTTCTCAAAAGACACAAAAGGATGCTTTCTGGGTCTCATCATGGTGATCCTCGCCAAGAGCATGTTTACAGCAAGTACCTTTTTATCACTTCATCTAGATAACTGAATTAGTAAATTCAAAGGGGAAAGCTTTATTTATTGATATACATAGGGAAAATGCTGCATATTGTTTTAACAGTATGTTTCTAAGTTATAAACTCTGGAAATGAAGAATATCTAATATTTATATAAATGCTTATTTATGTTCATGGAAGTAAAATGAAAGGAAATAAACTTATTTCCTCACCTAGTGTATTTCATAAATTACCCTAATTTGTCCATGCTTCCTGTGTTTTTGTTTTTAATATGGGTGGAGGGAAGGAGTACAGGATGGTAAGCTATAGTCTAATTGATTAATAAGGGGTTTCAATTCTCCAACAAATGTTTGCACTACAGTATTAACAAAACTGAAAGGTAAATCATTTTGTTATTAGTTTATTTCTGCTAACTTGAGATTCATTTCTCAATTGCATAGGTGAATAAATTCAAATTAACATGTCATTTTTCAGTGAATAGGAAAAATACATTTAAAATTGCACACGTTAGAACAGTATCCTTAATTTTTCTGTGAATAATGTAATTAAATGAATAATTTAATCTACCTACCTAAATGAATAATTTAATGTACCTACCTAAGTGGTTGATTTTAAGATGCACATTTTTCAATGTACTATAAGAATTAGTATTTAATGTCAAATTAAGTTTTTAAAAGTTTTAGCATCAAATTTTGATTTTTGAAAATAATAACCAAAGAAAGAGCACGATATTTATCTTTCCCATCCATATCTCAATTTTTTTGGCCCTATATGCCTAGCATGATGTTTCAGCAGGATGTACACATTTAATAACTAATACAAGCTGATATTTATTGCTAGCACAGTTTTATTAGTAAGTGTGTGCATGTATGTGTGTTTATGAGTAGGGTAGGTATTATTTTATTCTAAATATCTGACATTTTTTTACTAACTTTTAAAATGTAAACTAGGTTGAGTCACTTAAAGTATATATTCTCAGTATGCTCACCTCATTTCATATTTCGCATTGATGAAATTTACTCCTTATGAGAAGTGCATTTGTAGAGTTTGCAAAAAATCTCTAGAATCTCCAGAAAAGCTTAGACAAACATATTAAATTGAACAATTGCAATCTTGTCAGCATATATTTTTTATTTTGTCATATAGTTTATAAATACATGAGTTATCAGAAGTTGGTAACATTGGAAGGGGGATTACTTGTGTATGCCCAGAATTGTGACCAAGCTTAGAGTTTTAAGACTAAAAAATCTAAGTCCCCTTCCTTCTAAATTCAGAAAGGTTTCATTGGTTGAGGCCAACCATATTTCTAAATGTTCTCTGATAATAATCACCATTTCACTAAAAATCACCCTTCTAATATCTTCACTCTTACAATCCATGGAATCTTAAAGCCCCCAAAACAAAAAAATATATATATATCTGGAGAGAAGCATAGCAGTCAGCTCTTAGGGAGGGCGACGTGTGTAAGGAAAGAGTAACTGCATACGGAATAGACTGGGATTTCTTCCCATGCACAACCAGGTGCTTCCTCAGGAGACGAGGGTGGAAAAGGGAGTTGTGACTGCCCCACCAAGAAGTTGGTATCAACCTTCATGTGTATCTTCCTCATCAGTGTGAAAGAGGGCAGTCACCCCATAGACAAAAGGCCTAGAGTAGTAGAGACGTCCCATTAAAAAGGCCAGTGAGGGCTTTCGTAGATCTCCACTTTGCCTGCGGAGCAAGCGCAGGTGGAGGGAAGGAGAAGAGTTGTCATGGAAAAGCCGACTGTATGACCACACTCATTACAAGACTCTTTGCTGGTGGAGAGAAGAGATTTGAATTGAATATGAGGCTAAAGTTTTCATAAAGTCTAAAATAATAACAGTGACAGCTTAATAATGAATAACTGAGGAGCTGTGGAAGTAAATTGAGGTGTTGTTAACGAAATGAGCACCTCCAGTGGAAAAATGGAGGCAGGTTGGAGGGTATTTATCATAGATGAGACAATTACTGCCAAAATGAAAACTTTTCATGTTTTTCCCTTAATGAACTGACCCTCTTCAAAAAAGAGAAATACACATATCAAACTAAGTACACATATTTCTATTAGTGTAATGGCCAGCAAGTGATATGTTGATCTTTTGTGGATCTAGATTCTGCTTATTTATGTCATTTTCACAGACCATGTATCTTCACTATTATCCCAAATGCTAATTTCCAAATCTTATCATGGTAGGAGGTATTATTCAGGTAAAATATTTCATATGAATTATTATCTTAGTAGCTGTATTCTGCATAAATATATCTCATATAATTCTTGCATAGAAAAGTGAGAAAAGTGTTAGTTTCTCAGTCTTGTCCAACTCTTTTTGACTCCATGGACTCTAGCCTGCCAGGCTCCTCTGTCCATGGAATTCTCCAGGCAAGAATACTGGAGTGGGTTGCCACACCCTCCTGCAGGGGATATTCCCAATCCAGGGATCAGACCTGGTCCTCCTGAATTTTCAGGCAGATTCTTTACCATCTGAGCCACATTCTACATAAATATAAAATATTTTATATAATCTTTGCATAATCCTTCCAAAAAAATCTATTTCTCCTTATACTGAAGCATTTTATAGTTTTTGTTAACTATGGAATCAACATAGTGATGATTCTCTCTCTCACTCAGAAAACTAAGGTAGTGAGAAACCGTCTAACATAGTTCTCATTCTAGTTATTAGTATCATCATTATCCTGCCCAACACTAACAGACCGATGTGTGTCTCCACAGTTGATGTCAAGAAAGCACTCCTTAGCGATAATTGCAGTAGGACTTTGAAAATATATTTCCTTTCTGTTCTCCAGACAGCTTCTTCTCCTCAAATATAATGCAGAGTTCTTTATCTTATACAAAATCTAGTTGTTGAGATGAGCATTTCAGGTCTTACAGTACATGAAAGTGCATATAGTCCAGTCTTCTGAGTTCATTAGTGTGATATTGAAAGAATCGGGATTTATGTTGGTGGTATTTCATGCAAGCTATGACTCAGGACATAAGTCAGCCTTCATCCTCAACACCTACATGTTCTATTAATCCTTTTTTGGTCCTCAACCAATGCAACTTAGAGCCCTCTTTTATACCCAGGAGAATAGTCTACACAAAATCTTTCCTTTAAAACCTGAAGTATGGAAATAAACGAGTTACAACTAAATGAGAACCAAAGGCTGTTTATTCAGAACTTTTTAGGGCAAGAGAGTCAACCATCATCTCTTGCATGTTGTCAGAGATTCAAAAGCAGGCAGAGGCATAGGAAAGCTTCAGAGTAGACAACAGAAAAGCTTCAGGCATGCCTTGATTGGAGGCAGTTGGCATGAAGAAGCTGCAGGGGTGATGTTTGAAAACTGGAGCATAGAAAACAAGATGGAGATATGTGATGAGTTAGAATTTTGAGAAGACTTCCTTTCGTCAAGATGGGAGTGTGGAGAGCATCAGTGAGGAATGTATGCAAGCAAGTAATAATGAGGTATGCACTGTGACATAGTCACTCTGAAGTAGTGATGGAGAAAAAGTAGGAGGCAGCAAGTCTCCGGAAAGTGGGCCAAGAGTGATCCAGTTATATAAATTGCATTTTATCGACCCCATCTCTCTAAATGATCTAGTTGAAGACAAATATATTTACTAAGTAAATATATTTACTAAGAATTTAAGGAAATGATATGACCATTTTAAACTTATTTATGAAACCAAAAGGACAAAAAAAAAATTGTCTTTTATGAAGAAAAAAGTTCCATTTTATCCTCCATGTGATTATTTTCTATTTCCATTTCCCCTTCTTTATTTTTGCTCTTTCTGTATCTAGTCTGCTTTTTTAAAAGACACTTTGCTTTTGTATACCTCTTCCCTGAAATCCAGAGGGGCATCACTTTCCCACAAGCCAAAGGAACAAGATCATCATTGATTGATGCCCTTAAATAAATGCAATACTCAAAATGACAACCCCATTGGCAATCAATAAAGACAAAGAAAAAAATGGCTAAAGCAAGTGTTGAGTTCAGAAAAGCAGTCTAGTTAAGCAATTGCTCACCTAATGGAACAAGATTAATAGTGATTGATTTCAAGTACACCTTACAGAGCATATTTGTCTAAACACTCATCCATTCCTATCTCCATTCCACCCTTCCCCTTTTTCTGTGTCACTTTTACTGATGACTTAAAGATTTAGTGAAAGAGCTATACTATATATTATTATTATATATATAGTATAAAGTCTTGGTTTCTCAATGCAAATCAAAGTTTCTAAATATATTATTATCAGTGATTTGTGTTAAATAAATTTATACTTAATAAGAATATTACTTAATACTTGAAAATATTGTAATTCTATAAATTCTGTATGTGTACTTGACCAAAATTTCTAGAGATAAATGAAAAAGCCCCTTCCCTAGTACCTCTTCACACCCCAATTTAATTCACGTATATGTGTGTGTATGTGTGTTCAGTCACTCAGTTGTGTCCAACTCTGCAACCCCAATGGACTGTAACCCGCCAAGCTCCTCTGTCCATGGAAATTTTCAGGAAAGAATACTGGAGCAGATTGCTATTTCCTGCTTCAGAAGATCTTCCTGACAAAGGGATCAAACCTGTGTCATTTGTATCTCCTGCACTGGCAGGCGGATTCTTTACCAATGCACCACCTGGGAGGCGTGACTCACTTTTGTGCATATTTTAAAAAAGTCAGTTATTCTAATAATACTTCTCTGATCCTGGTCATCGTGTCTCTTTAACATTGTCTTTTCTTTGAAACTTCTTTTTATTTTTTAAGTTTTTTCTGTTTATATTTTCATTCATTCAAAATTTTATTTTTAAAAATATTAAACATATATGAGATATTAGGCTTTACATAGAGTCTGGAAATGAAAAGACAATGGTTTAATGGCTTCTGTCATCATTTTGTTATATGAGTTTTTGACAACTAATGTAATATAGTATTATGAGTTTGATAGAAGTTTGCAAAATAAGTATCACAGAGATGTCAACACTTAAAATGATCCAGAATATTGGTAGATTAAGATTTCTAGATTTCTACAAGATTTCTAGAGCCAGTGACTTTTAGACTTTTTGAATAAGCTTTCTTGAACTACTCAATAAGTCAATAGTAGAAGAGATAGTCCAGGACAGAGAAATATACTTACATAAATGATAAACCCTAGAATTTAAGAAGAAGAAGACATACCACAAGTGGTACAGGCAACATGACAAGCCTCAAATGTTTGCATTTGGTAGCAGGAATTTCAGTATTGTGTTACAAGATGTTTACAAGAATCAGTCATGGTTCTTACCAACAGCAGCCAATTTCAGTTCATTAAAACGGGAAGGTATAAAGAGCTCACCTGTTCATTAAAGCAGGTCAGTCCTCCTGGAATCACCAGGAAATCTAAAGAACAGATCTCAGAATGTGAAAGGAGGAAGAAAGGACAAAATCCTATCAATGCTACTGCCTCTTGTGCTTTGAATGCTGCAGCTTGAACCGCGATGCTGAACCTAAACAAACTAGAGGTTTGCTCTTGCTGAAAGCACCTCATAACCACAGATCGTTTCTTACAACTTTTGCTCTTTGTATCACTGATTTTCAGTTCAGTGTCTGGATTATATGCATCTCATGCTTCAGCCCATTCCATATCCTTGCTGCTGAGAATGACGGGAAAGAAAACATTTAGCTTTTCCAACTTCCTTAGAGAGAGTATGATAGTTAATTTTCTGTGTCAACTAGGTTGGAAATGGCACCCTGATATTTGGTCAGACTCATTCTAGATCTTTCTGTGAAGGCATTTTTTTTTTTTAAATGAGATTGACATTTAAATAAATAGTCCTGGAATATAGCAACCATTTTCATAATTGGGTTGGCCACATCTAATTAGTTCAAGACCTTCATAGAAAACAAAAACAAAAACTGACTTTACCTGAAGAAGAAGAAAGTCTCCCTGGAGACAGCCTTTAGACTTGAACTACAATTCCTCCCAAAGTCACCAGCCAGTCAGCCTGCTACACATATTTGGGATTTGCCAGTCTACACAGTTGTGCATGTCAATTTGTTCAACAATATCAATGTCTCCCTCTTCTTAGGTAGAGAGCTAGATGACAGCAGATAGATAGATATTACTTTATATCTATCTACATAAACATATAGTTACATACCTATCTAATTATTATCTATCTTTCTATTTGGTGGCTCAGAGGGTAAAGAGTTTGCCTGCAGTGCAGGAGACACAGGAAACACATCTTCTCCTGGGTTGGGAATACCCCCTGGAGAAGGAAATGGCAACTCATGCCAGTATTCTTGCCTGGAAAATCCCATGGGTGGAGGGGCATGGCAGGATACAGTCCATGGGGTCACAAAGAGTCAGACACAACTGAGCCACTTCACTTTCTTTTCTTTCTTTCTGTCTATTTACATCCTGTTGGTCTGCTTTTCTGGTGAATCCTGACTAACACAGTGTACCATAAGCTTTGAGTCACCAAGACTTATAAGGAAGGGAATCCCATAAACATACCAAGTGTTTCAAAGGTGCAATGGCCAAAAGTTGCACTGGTCAGCTTAGAAGTGGTTATCTTGTGGTTTTTAAAAAAATTCCTAATATTTGAGTGTTTTAAAAAGCATAGGGACACTTCTTGCTCTTGTGAAGGGCACTTGACAGGTGGCTGGGGGTATAACTGGGCTTTGCCACTGTCTTTTTTACTCTAAGAACCAAGTTAACAGATCAACAATGCAACCATTTTCTGGACATTGCCAATCACTGTGGCAAATGTAAGAGAGAATGCTGTAAAAACACATAGGTTCTTAAATCATTGTCCAACCAAATAGCTTCCCATACCTTTGTTGACCAAAGTCATACAATCAAATTTGAACTCACAGAGCCAGAAGTCTCTTATCCTTCTTCAGTGAGAGGAAATATGAGCAGACAGTATTTCAATATGACCTAAATGTACATGTTTTTAATGAGATAAGATAATTTTCAGAAATGTCACTCTCATATTTGGGAAAATAGAATTGTACAGATTTAGAGTTGGTGAGAGCGCATTTAGTTTAGAAGGCTATTACAATAATACAAATAAGACATGGCTAATGATACTTAATGTAATAGAGGTTGTAAAAAAATAGGGGAAAATGAAGAAATATTGAGAGTCATTAGAGGATGAGAATAAACAAGGCTTTCTAACTAATTGCTTGTGGATTATATATGTGAAGAAGTGGTCAATGATGACAGTCAGGGCTTTGAGTAATTAAATGAGCTTGAGGTTGCTTTTTTAAATATAGCATTATCTAGTGGAAGCTGATTAATATAAGTAGCCCCATTCTCTGAGACAAATTGCATAAGAAAAGTAAAATATTTTGTTTGGCAGGCATTGAGTTAAATTTTGAGTATGAGGCACCTATAAAATATCTAAGAAGTTTTATGAAGCCAATTCTGTCTGAGCTGTAGATTTAAAAATATCAGAAAACATTTGATTGTTATTCATGGAAATTGTATAGATAAAGAAGAGAAGGCAGAAGACAGACATTGATTTTTAAGGATCCCAAATCATAAGAGAAGCAGATGTAAAGTAAAACACTTGCAAGAAAAAATAAAACAATAACCAAGTGGAAATTGATAGATATAGAAAGCAAACTAGAATGGAATGGAGTCAGCTTTAAGCCAAGGGAAGAGAGAACATATTTCAAAAAGTGAGGGAGAAAAAATTTTGTTAGTAAGAAGAAAAAGAACTGGAAAAGATTACTTAATTACTGTCATAGGGCAATTCTTAAAATACACCTATAGTAGTACAGTCCCGACTATTGACTAGGGTTTCACGTTAGGCCAAAATGTTGTTATTGGAATCATCCTGATTGGCCACAAATCTGATTCTTAAACTTAACTGTTATTATAAAAATAGTGTGTGCATGTACATGACTAGAATCTTTGGGTATGTGTTGACATACCACAGAGAAAAAAATTATTAGCCCTTGAGAAAGACAAGAGTGACAAGTAGATGGAGGTAGGTCTGTTCAGTTCAGTTCAGTCACTCAGTCATGTCCAGTGCTTTGCAACCCCATGGACTGCAGCACACCAGGGTTCCCTGTCCATCACCAACTCCCAGAGCTTGCTTAAACTCATGTTCATCAAGTCAGTGATGACATCCAACCATCTCATCCGCCGTCATCCCATTCTCCTGCCTTCAATCTTTCCCAGCATCAGGGTCTTTTCCAATGAGTCAGGACTTCAAATCAGGTGGCCAGAGTATCAGAACTTCATCTTCAGCATCATTCTTTCCAATTAATATTCAGGGGTTGATTGCCTTTAGGATGGACTGGTTTGATCTTGCAGCCCAAGGGGCCCTCAGGAGTCTTCTCCAACACCACAGTTCAAAAGCATCAATTCTCCAGTGCTCAGCTTTCTTTATGGCCCAACTCTCACATCCATACATGACTACTAGAAAAACCATAGCTTTGACTAGATAGACATTTGTTGGCAAAGCAATGTCTCTGCTTTTTAATATGCTGTCTGGGTTGGTCATAGCTTTACTTCCAAGGAGCAAGTGTCTTTTAATTTCATGGCTGCAGTCACCATCTGCAGTGATTTTGGGGCCCAAGAAAATAAAGCTTGTCACTATTTCCATTGTTTCCCCATCTATTTACCATGAAGTGATGGGTTGGATGAAGCATGAGCTGAGATCAAGATTGCCAGGAGAAATATCAACAATCTCAGATATGCAGATGACACCACTCTTATGGCACAAAGTGAAGAAGAACTAAGGAAACTCCTGATGAGGATGAAAGAGGAGAGTGGAAAAAGTTGGCTTAAAGCTCAAAATTCAGAAAACTAAAATCATGGCATCTGGTCCAATCACTTCACGGCAAATAGATTGGGAAACAGGGGAAACAGTGGATGGCTTTATTTTTTTGGACCCCAAAATCACTGTAGGTGGTGATTGCAGCCATGAAATTAAAAGACACTCCTTGGAAGGAAAATTGTGACCAACCTAGACAGCATATTAAAAAGCAGAGGCATTACTTTGCTAACAAAGGTTTATCTAGTCAAAGCTATGGTTTTTCCAGTGGTCATGTATGGATGTGAGAGCTGGACTGTAAAGAAAGCTGAGTGCTGAAAAATTGATGCTTTTGAACTGTGGTGTTGGAGAAGACTCTTGAGAGTCCCTTGGACTGCAAGGAGATCCAACCAATCCATCCTAAAGGAGACCAGTCCTGGGTGTTCATTGGAAGGACTGATGTTGAAGCTGAAACTCCAATACTTTGGCCACCTGATGCAAAGAACTGACTCATTTGAAAAGACCCTAATGTTGGGAAAGATTGAAGACAGGAGGAGAAGGGTATGACAGAGGATGAGATGGTTGGATGGCATCTGAAGATCTAAAGTCAGTCATCCAACTGACTCAATGGACATGAGTTTTGGTCAACTCCGGGAGTTGGTGATGGACAGGGAGGCCTGGTGTGCTGTGGTTCATGGGGTCACAAAGAGACGAACACAACTGAGTGACTGAATTGAACTGATTTGACCAGACACCATGATCTTAGTTTTTTGAATGTTGAGTTAAAAGCCAGTTTTTTCACTCTCTTCCTTTTCATCCTCATCAAGAGGCTCTTTAGTTCTTCTTTACTTTCTGTCATTAGAGTGGTGTCATCATGTCTGAGGTTATTGATGTTTATCCCAGCAATCTTGATTCCAGCTTGTTCTTCATCCAGCTGTGTATTTTGCATGTTGTGTCTGCATGCAATTTAAATATGCAGGCAGACAATATACAGCCTTGACATACTCCTTTTCCAATTTGGAACCAGTCCATTGTTCCATTTCTGGTTTTAACTGTTGCTTCTTGACCTGCATACAGATTTCTCAGGAGGAAGGCAAGGTGGTCTGATGTTCTCATCTCTTTAGAATTTTTCAGAGTTTGTTGTGATCCACACAGTCAGAGGCTTTGGCACAGTCAATAAAGCAGAAGTAGATGTTTTTCTGGAATTCTCTTGCTTTTTGTATGACCCAACAGATATTGGCAATTTGATCTCTTGTTCCTCTGCCTTTTCTAAATCTAGCCTGAACATCTGGAAGTTGGTTCATGTAGTGTTGAGGGCTTGCTTGGAGAATTTTGAACATTACTTTGCTGGCATGTGAGATGAGTGCAATTGTGCAGTTGTTTAAATATTCTTTGGCATTGCCTTTCTTTGGGATTGGAATGAAAACTGACCTTTCCCAGTCCTGTGGCCACTGCTGCATTTTCTAAATTTGCTGGCATATTGAGTGCAGCACTTTCACATCATTATCTTTTAGGATTTGAAATAGCTCACCTGGAATTCCATCACCTCCACTAGCTTTGTTCATAGTGATGCTTCCTAAGGCTCATCTGATTTTGCACTCCAGGATGTCTGGCTCTAGGTGTGTGATCACATCATCATGAATATCTGGGTCATTAAGACCTTTTTGGTTTAGTTCTTCTATGTATTCTTGCCATCTCATCTTAATATCTTCTGCTTCCTTTAGGTCCAAAATATTTCTGTCTTTTTTTGTACCCATACTTGCATGAAATCTTCTCTTGATATCTTTAATTTTCTTAAAGAGAACTCTAATCTTTCCCATTCTGTTGTTTTCCTCTATTTCTTTGCATTGTTCACTTAAGAAGACTTTCTTATCTCTCATTGCTATTCTTTGAAACTCTGACTTCAGATGAGTGTATATTTCCTTTCCTCTTTTGCCTTTCACTTCTCTTCTTTTCTCAGTTATTTGGAAGGCCTGCTCAGGCAACCATTTTGCCTTTTTGCATTTCTTTTTCTTGTGAGGGTTTTGATCACCACCTCTTGTACAATGTCATGAACCTCTGCCTATAGTTCTTCAGACACTCTGTCTTTCAGATCTAATTTCTTGAATCAATTTGTCCCTTCCACTGTATAATTGTAAGGGATTTGATTTACATCATACCTGAATGGTCTAGTTATTTTCCCTACTTTCTTCAGTTTAAGTCTGAATTTTGCCATAAAGAGTTCTCGATCTGAGGCACAGTCAGCTCTAAGTCTTGTTTCTTGCTGACTGTTTAAAGCTTCTCCATCTTCACCTGTAAAGAATATAATCAACCTGATCTGGGCATTGACCATCTGGTGATAGCCATATGTAGAGTTGTTTCTTGTGTTGTTAGAAGTGATTGTTTGCTATGACCAGTGCCTTCTCTTGGCAAATGTGTTAGTCTTTGCCCTGCTTCATTTTGTACTCCAAGGCCAAACTTGCCTGTTATCCCAGGTATCTCTTGACTTCCTACTTTTGCATTCCAGTCCTCTATTATGAAAAGGACATCTTTTTTTGGTGTTGTTTTTAGAATGTCTTGTAGGTCTTCATAGAAACGTTCAATATCAGCTCCTTTTTCATTAGTGTTTGGGGCATATACTTGGGATTGCTGCTGCTGCTGCTAAGTCACTTCAGTCGTGTCCGACTGTGTGCGACCCCATAGATGACAGCCCACCAGGCTGCTCTGTCCCTGGGATTCTCCAGGCAAGAAATACTGGAGTGGGCTGCCATTTGCTTCTCCAGTGCACGCATGCATGCTAAGTCACTTCAGTCGTGTCCGATTCTGTGCGACCCTATGGACAGCAGCCCACCAGGCTCCTCCATCCACAGGATTCTCTAGGCAAGAACACTGGAGTGGGTTGCCAACACTGTGATATTAAATGATTTGCCTTAGAAGCGAACCGAGATCCTGAGAACTGAGAAATGTGTTCATGTATGTGTCAAAATTTATACCCATGAACGTATTTTGTAACATTCACAGAACAGAATTTTTTTACATAGTTATATACCTAGTTTGGTTAATACAGCAAGAAGGTAAATTTTAACATGTTCTAGGTTAAGCAACCATGTGAAAGTGAAGACAGTATTTATTATATACAGAGGTATCTGGATACAAAAATATGAAATCAGCTTCTATTTAAAAACTATATTTTCATGCCCACCATGAAGTGAATTCATATATACACAGAAGATTGTTCCCAAGGCACCCATAAATATGGCATTATATAAAACTAGTGTTTATATCAAATTAAAGCATACATTTAATTTTTGATTCCATAAGACATTAAGTGGAATCCAAGTATTTTTTAGCCCATGTATGCCACACTAAATTAACATTTCCATAAAATGTCATGTAATATGTGATGTAATGTAATGTCATGTCGTGTAATATGTGGCATTTCCATAATTTGTCATGACATATGTGCCTTCTCCTCGGAGAAGGCAATGGCAACCCACTCCAGTACTCTTTCCTGGAAAATTCCATGGATGGAGAAGCCTGCTAGGCTGCAGTCCATGGGGTCGTGAAGAGTCAGACATGACTGAGCGACTTCACTTTCACTTTTCACTTTCATGCATTGGAGAAGGAAATGGCAGCCCACTCCAATGTTCTTGCTTGGAGAATCCCAGGGACGGCAGAGCCTGGTGGGCTGCCGTCTATGGGGTCGCACAGAGTCGGACACGACTGAAGCGACTTAGCAGCAGCAGCAGCAGCAGCATGTATGTGAATCAGAGTGCTAACCACTTAGAAACATAAATGTTGTAGTAGACTTATACAATATGATATCAAAATTGTTTTAGTTTACTGGATTTTCTGTCATTCATATAATACAAAGTGATTTCTATTAGATCAGTCATCAGAAGAAAACAAGGGTTATTTTACAGAGGACTTTCCCCTGACATATGTTCACTTTCCTATATACACTAGTGTAGAAATGACTCCTATATTCTAGTTGATTTATGCTGTCTTAGAGGCTTAAAAGGAACAAATCAATTTCTGCAATGATAACAAAAAGAGAAATAAAGAGTAAGGTATATTAATGTGGAAAAAAAGCAAAGCAAAACAAACAAAACCCTAAAATTGCTTTCATTGTTTTTGTGTCAATATCAAATTAAAGGAATGAACTTGCTGTATATGTGGAACATATTTCTTTTTAGTGCTTCTTGCTATACTCGATAAAATATGAGAAGAAATAGAAAAGAATCAGGAGAACTGCATAATAATGCTAATAGCTTCTTCTGTGACCTTGGGCAAGCCACTTGACCTCCTGGTGACTCAGCTTTTCCATCTGTAAAACTGAATGATAATTAATTACCTCATTTATTCTGTGCTCAATAGTTTACCATTTGTATAAACCTTGTTCAGCATCAAGGACATTTCTTCAAGGTTTCCTTCTTTTCATGACTCGATGTCTATTTTTCACATTTTAAATAACGATTAATGTGATCACTATAACAAAAAGGGTGGGGGAAGGATAAGTTATCTACTTCTGCCCAATAGCTGATAGTCAAGCCATAATAATACGTGCTTTATGTGTTTTCCTATATGTGTAAGGTTGTAGATGAAAGGCATAGAATAGAACAAACAACATCTAATTAAATATCACTTATCAATTATTTTTTAGGGATTTATGTATTTTAATTCAGCTCCTACAATATGAATAAACTCTCTTAAATCAAAATCAAAACCATCAATGATGGGAAATGCCATCTGTTGTACATACCCATTTTACCAAATTGTTTTTTCAGTGTTTATTCATGAGGTCAACTACTTACCTCGCTCTTACACTTTGGAAAAATGCAAACAGATGTTCCCTTTTTCTCTTGATATCATCAGTTCTGATTAATAATGGTAAAGTTCAAGTCGGTGAATTTTCCTTGGCCTGCTTTCTATCTTTCAAATAACTTTAAGTCTTGCCAGCTTCTTGACACCACTTTTATCATTCAGTAAACACATTGATTACTTGACAAAGAAGATTTCAGCTAAATTGAACATTTTTGAGATCGATTTGAACACTGTCTCACTATTAGAAGAGCTAATACAATTTTAAGCACATTTATTTTGCTCACATCAGGCATACTGGCCTACAAATGCACTTTAAAACTACAGAATGAAAGTCTTCAATGATTCTTAGAACCCCAAATCTGCAATTATAATTACCATCCATGATTACTAACTCTAGAATTGTGTACAAGCTATCGAGGGAAGTATTGCTTAGATTTAATGCATAATTAAGAGCTTTGATAATGGTGGTTACTGATTTGTATATCTAAGTGACATAATGAAGTGCTTAAATAACAAAATAATTTAAAAGGAGAAGTTGAAGATTAAAATGGAGGAAAGGAAATATTTCAAGTCATGGGAGCTTAGCACTTTCTCAATCAAATATAAGCCATGAAACTTTCTTTATAGACTAATAAAGTACCACCATGATACACACTACCAGTTTTTTAAAGTAATTAACACATGTGTGTATTTTTATAACAAAACTACACAAATAAAATGATGCTATTGCTTTAGTGTGCCTCATATGGTGTCAAAAGCTACTCTATTAGTAGCCTTCTAAACAGAACCTGAATACATGTATGGTAAACATGTACCCATTTTTCTAGTTTACTATATGTGACAATGTTGCCAAACAGCTCATAACAACATACCATCATTTTCTTTTCTCCAGGCTCCAGTAACATTTTTCTTGTTGTCTTTAATGCCTTTATCTAGTATTCATTTCCAGCTTTCACAATTGGTCCCATTGAGGCCGTTGAAGCTTCTCCCATCTGTCCCAAATCAAAAGCAGTGCCCTATGCTGACAATGTTAGGCAAGAACACTTCTTTCAGGTCCTAGATTCTGCTTTGGTTTGGTGTTTCTTAATAGCAAACTAACTAACCTAAGTGCTTAAAATAGCAACTTTGAAAATTACATCTCCTGTTTTTCTAGACCAGGCGTGTGGGTAAAGCTTGGCTAGTTAGTTCTCACGTGATGTCACATAAGAAAACTTTGTGGTGTTAACTTGGCTGATAGGCCCAAATGGAAGGTGTGCAGTGTCTTTGCACATGTGTTCTGTGGCTTGGAGACAGTGGCTGGAAGGCTGAACTCATCTGGGATTAACAGAGGCACCTATATGATTTTGGTGGACATAAGGTAGTTGGTTTTTTACAAGACAGCTCATAGACTAACACCCTGTGGCTATTCCCTGTGACGATAGACATAGCAGCAGTCAACTCTGTCTTGGTAAGGAGATATTTAACTAATCTAAATGGATTTGGAAGAGAGATGCAATGAAATGGACTTATTTGAAATTGTAGTCAGTAATTTAGAAAATGAAATAGAAAATTAAATAAATAAACATCTGTCATATTTGGGAGGATTTCAAAGAAATGATAGTGCTAAACCAAGAATAGTGATAATTGTTAACAAATAATTTCTCATAGAGGTGCTACGTAACAGTAAAAATGTATTTTTAGAAAGTTAGTTCTGCCTCAGTGTCAGGAGAAGTTAAGTTTGATTCATAATATACTAGACAGGATTCCAGTGGAATAAATGGCACATTTTCCTTAGGATGATTCAAGAAATTTTTAACAAAGGGACTATTTTCAAAGATGTGTGGGAGGGATTGGGAAATTATGAGGGCTAATGAAATAGTTCAGGAATAGTAAGAGTGAAGATGCAATTACTTTAAATCCCTGAAACGACAAGGAGAGGGAGTGGGTACAAGAACCTGAAAACTGTAGACAGAGACATCATGAATAGGATTGTCCACTATATTTGAGGAATAGAGTTGTGCACTGTATTTGAAGAAAACACTCAGCCCAAGTTCCTCACCTGGCGAGAACCATCCCCCTCTGATTTCCTACTCAGTTTCTCCATTTACCCATGCATTTACCAATGCAACTGAAAGTCAAAAAACTGATGGTCTTATCATGAGAATAAAAGAAACTAAACAAATACCAATCAAGGGACATTCTATGAAATATCTGAATAAGACTCCCCCCAAATGTCAAAGCCATGAAAAACAAGGAAAGGTACAAGAGTATTACAATCAAGTGGGGACTAGGACGACATGGTCTCTAAATGTAATGTAGTATTCTATTTATTTTTCATTTTAATTGGAGTGTAGTTGATTTACAACGCTGTGTTAGTTTCACAACTACAGCAAAGTAAACCAGTTATTCAAATACATTTATCCAGTCTTTTTTAAAATTCTTTTCCCATATAGGTCATTAGAGAATATTGAGTAGAATTCCCTGTGCTACACAATAGGTCCTTATTTGTTATCTATTTTAAATATAGTAGTGTGTATATGTCAATCCCAATTTCTCTTATCCCTCCCCAACTTTTTCCCCTTGGTAAACATGTTTATTTTCTAAATCTATGACTCTATTTCTGCTTTGTAAATAAGTACATTTGTACCACTTTTTATAATTTCTACATAGAAGAGGTATCATGAAATTTGCCTTTCTCTTTCTGACTTACATAATTTAATATGACAATCTTTAGGTCTTCCCATATTCCTGAAAATGACACAGTTTCATTCTTTTTTTAATGGCTGAGTAATACTCAATTGTATATATGTACCACAGCTTCATTATTCATTCCTTTTTTGATGGTCGTTTAGGTAGCTTCCATATCCTGGCTATCATAAATAGTGCTGCAATGAACACTGAGGTACATATATTTTTTGAATTATACTTTTATCCAGCTATATGCCCCAGAAGTGGGACTGTTGGGTCATATGGTAGATTTAATTTTAGTTTTTTAAGGAGTCTCCATACTGTTCTCCATAGCGTCTGTACCAGCTTATATTCCTACCAGCAGGGTAGGACTGTTCCCTTTTCTTCACACCATCTCCAGCATTTATTGTTTGTAGATTTTCTGATGATAGCCATTCTGAACAGTGTGAGGTGATACTTCATTTTGTTTGCATTTCTCTAATACTTAGTGATGCTCAGCATCTTTTCATGCACCTCCAGGCCATCTGTATGCCTTTTTTTGAGAAATGTCTAATTGGATCTTCTACTCATTTGTTTTTTAATTGGGATGTTTGTATGTTTGATATTTACCTATATGAGTGCTTGTATATTTTGGAGCAACCTTTGTTGGTTGTTTCCTTTGTAAACATTCTCCCATTCTGTGGATTGTCTTTTTCTTTTATTTACGGTCTCATTTGCTGTGCTTAAAAATTAAATTTTAAGTTTAGCTAGGTCTCATTTGTTTAATTTATTTTATTTTTTAATTTTCATCACTCTAAGAAGTGGATCAAAAAAGAGCTTGCTGCAGTTTATGTCAGACAGTGTTCTGATTATGTTTTTCTCAAGAGTTTTAAAGTCTCTGGTCTTACATTTAAGATTTAGGTCTTAATCCATTTTTGCAGAAAAATCAGCTCATAACCCTATGAGATTTCTCTTGTGCGTGACTCTGCTTTTCTCTTTGTGCCTTTAGAATATTCTCTTTAACTTTTGCCATTTTAATTATGCTAGGTCTTGGTGTGGTCTGTATGAGTTTACTTTGTTTGGGATTCTGTGTACCTCCTATAACCACATATCTTTTTCCTTCTCTAGTTCTGGGAAGATTTCAGACCTGATTTCCTCAAACATGTTTTTATCCCCTTTTCTACCTTTTCTCCTTCTAGGTCCCCTATAATGTGAATGGTAGTATACTTTATGTTATCCTAGACATCTCTTGAACTGTTCTCATTTTTAATTAGCTCTTTTTGCTGTTCCAATTGGGTGATTTCCATTATTCTATCTTCCAGCTCTCTTGTACCTTCTTACTATTCATTCCTTCTAGTATGTTTTTTGTTTCAATTATTGTATTCTGTTCTGACTGTGTCCTTTTTAAAATTTTTTTCTAGTTCTTTGTTAAAATTCCCAGTGTGTTCATCTTCTCATCTCCTCATTCAGTTAGTATTCTTATTACCAATGATTCAGATCTTTGATCTGGTAAAATATTTCTTTCTTTTTTTTTCAGGATTTCTTTTCTGGCTCTTTCATTTTAGACCAGTTGCTCTGCCTCCTGATTTCCCTTAATTCTCTCTGTCTCTATGAATTGAGATAAAATAGTTATCTATTATCATCTTAAAAAGGTGTCTTTATGTGGGAACATGCTTATACTATCTACATGTGCCCAGTGCCTTTGGCAGGAGAGCTGGATTTGACATGAACACAAGTCATGTCTTTCCTTCAGGTGTGCTGGCAAGTCCTGCCTTGATAGGGAGAGGAGCTAAAGATGGAGAGGTTGGGGATGGAGTTGGTATGTGGCGAGGCTTCCCCTTTGTTCAGTGATATTATGCTCTATTAGGATGTGGTCTTATCTCAAGTTGCTAGTACAGATTCCCTGAGGGGTCAGGGCTGAATCAGGGGTGAACTGCCTCTGATCCTTTCAAGTGCATGCTCTTCAGTCTCCCAGCACCAGGACGTTTGCCTAGAGGGGAGGAGTTCTGGAGCATGAGGGGCCTATGCGGCTCTTGTCTAGCAATGACGCTTCAGCTGTGGTGGGCCAACTGTAGACAGTGGTCCAGGCTGCCTCTGATGCATCACCCATGAAAGTGTCAGCAGTGGCTGCCCCTGCCGCGTTCAGACTTAACTTTGGGTCTGAGTTTAACTTATCCCTCACAGCCGATCACTCCCACAGCGTATGCTACCACCAGCCCCATGTGGAGCTATGCTGCGGGGTAGGTGGGGCCCAGCTAAGCTCTCATTGTGATAGTTCTACTTCCAACATGCTGTCTGAGGAAGCACCAGCAATGGCCAGACCCGCCATTCTCAGGCGATTCCCCAGGTGTAAGTCACCCCTGTTGACCACAGCTAAGCTCTCTCCCCAGGTATGGCGGCCCTTGCTTTAGTGCAGAGCTCTGAGGTGACATGAGTAGGCCTGGAGTGTTTGCTGTCCTCAGGCTGGGGTACACAGCTGTGGGAAGTCAGGTAGCTACTGGAACATTCCTCTGTCCACTCTCTGTCCAGATTTGGGAGCAAGCCAGAACTCATGGTCCTCGTGAACAGAGTCCAGGTTTCACACAGCCCTCCAGTTAGTCTCAGCGGCTCTCTGACCAGCCAAGGGGGCTAGTCTTCCCTGTTTTGGGCCGCCAGACTGGGGTGCCCAATGTGTAGCTAGAATAGCTCACCCCCCAGGGTGGATCTCTGCCCATGAGATCTCCCTTTTCCACTGAGTCCCCCACTCAGGTCCTGACCTGATCACTTCTCTTCCCTTTACCCAATTCCATGTAGGTTTTCCTTATAGTTATAGAGTATAGGAGTCTTTCTTCCAGTTTCTAGTTAGTTTTCAGTGAGAATTGTTCCACACGTAGATGAATTCCTGACATGTTCCATGGGAGAGGTGAGTTCCGCATCCTCCTACTCCACCATCTAGATTGATCTCCTATAATGTGCAATTTGTAAAAAAACAAAAAAGGGGGGGGGGAGAAGAAGAAGAAGAAAAACCACCACAAGAACAAAGTCACCAGTTTTAACAGCATATACAAATATTTATATCTTGGTAGCACTGTACAATTCTCTTGATATTAATTTGCATTGGCAACGTGTGTCATTCTATGTTTATAGATTTGTTAATACAATGACTATCTCCACTTTGCAAGTTAATTCCTGGGGAAGTTGACAGACATCAGATAAATTAAACAGCATTACAGACAAAGCTTAAATAAATAAATACTACACTCTGTTAAAATATGACTGCAATGATTATTCCAATAATACTATGTAAAGTCAGTTGTCATCTCTCTGAATCTTAAAGTAACTGTAAGAGCTATGGAAGGAATACATTTCAGAGACAGAGAAAAAAGGGGCAGTGTATGTTAACACATTAACTCTCAAAACAATGTGCTACCTATGTATTTTATTGTGACACTGATTGTTAGAGCTCTCTTGCTGGTATTCTGACATTAGAATTGTTTAACAAGTATCCTGGGAATTACAGGGTATTCCTCAGTACTCACACACAGCCTTCTCTGCTGCATACATAGCAGTGTTTCTACATCCCCCAGACTGACCCAGCATTAACTAAATTGGATGTCAAGTATGTCAACATGCTCTAACTGCCAGTGACATTGTTATGTGGGCTCCTGAGATGAAAGACAAAACACCATGGGAGAAATGGAATACAGGATTTAAAAAAGCAGGTGGACTGCAAAGGATTTGTCTTTTATTTTTAGATTTATTATCTTCTGATACGTTAGTGCTTTATTTAAACAGCTGCCCTAAGCTTTCTGTAAAACATGGAATTAGAGACAGTCCTTTATTCATAGACTCACAGAGACCAAACAGCAGTGCAATTAAAACTGTGGCTGAAAACTTGCAGTCCTTACCTTTTTTTAGATCCTGTATAACATAACATATACCTACATACATAACATAACATATACCTACATAAAAACTACCTACCTCTTAATGGCACATAACTAAACTTTAAGACGTATTATCATAGAAATCATTTTCCTTTATTTGCCATTTCCTAAAGAGTGTTAACAATATACAGCCTTGATGTACTCCTTTTCCTATTTGGAAACAGCCTGTTGTTCCATGTCCAGTTCTAACTGTTGCTTCCTGACCTGCATATAGGTTTCTCAAGAGGCAGGTCAGGGGGGCTGGTATTCCCATCTCTTTCAGAATTTTCCACAGTTTATTGTGATTCACACAGTCAAAGGCTTTGGCATAGTCAATAAAGCAGAAATAGATGTTTTTCTGGAACTCTCCTGCTTTTTTGATGATCCAGAGGATGTTGGCAATTTGATCTCTGGTTCCTCTGCCTTTCCTAAAACCAGTTTGAACATCTGGGAGTTCACGGTTCACGTATTGCTGAAGCCTGGCCTGGAGAATTTTGAGCATTACTTTACTAGCATGTTAGATGAGTGCAATTGTACAGTAGTTTGAGCATTCTTTGGGATTGCCTTCTTTTGGGGTTGGAATGAAAACTGACCTTTTCCAGTCCTGTGGCCACTGCTGAGTTTTCCAAATTTGCTGGCATATTGGGTGCAGCACTTTCACAGCATCATCTTTCAGGATTTGAAATAGCTCAACTGGAATTCCATCACCTCCACTAGTTTTGTTCATAGTGATGTTTTCTAAGGCCCACTTGACTTCACATTCCAAGATGTCTGGCTCTAGGTGAGTGATCACACCATTGTGATTATCTGGCTCGTGAAGATCTTTTTTGTACAGTTTTTCTGTGTATTCTTGCCACTTCTTAATACCTTCTGCTTCTGTTAGGTCCATACCATGTCTGTCATTTATTGAGCCCATCTTTGCATGAAATTTTCCCTTGGTATCTCTAATTTTCTTGTAGAGATCTCTAGTCTTCCCCATTCTGTTGTTTTCCTCTATTTCTTTGCACTGATCACTGAGGACAGCTTTCTTATCTCTCCTTGCTATTCTTTGGAACTCTGCATTCAATTGGGAATATCTTTCCTTTTCTCTTTTGCTTTTTGCTTCTCTTCTTTTTACAGCTATTTGTAAGGCCTCCTCAGACAGCCATTTTGCTTATTTTGCATTTATTTTTCTTGGGGATGGTCTTGCTCCCTGTCTCCTGTATAATGTCACAACTCCTGTATAATGTCACGAACCTCCGTCCATAGTTCATCAGGTACTATGTCAGATCTAGTCCCTTAAATCTATTTCTTACTCCCACTGTATAATGGTAAGGGATTTTAGTCAGGTAATACCTGAAAGGTCTAGTGGTTTTCTCTACTTTCTTCAATTTAAATCTGAATTTGGCAATAAGGAGTTCATGATTTGAGCTACAGTCAGCTCCTAGTCTTCAGCTATAGAGCTTCTCCATCTTTGGCTGAAATGAATTTAATCATTCTGATTTCAGTGTTGGACCATCTGGTGATGTCCATGTGTAGAGTCTTCTCCTGTGTTGTTGGAAGAGGGTGTTTGCTATGACCAGTGCGTTCTCTTGGCAAAAGTCTATTAGCCTTTGCCCTGCTTCATTCTGTACTCCAAGGCCAAATTTGCCTGTTACTCCAGGTGTTTCTTGACTTCCTACTTTTGCATTCCAGTCTCCTAGAATAAAAAGGACATCTTTTTTGGGTGTTAGTTCTAAAAGTTCTTGTAGGTCTTCATAGAACCGTTCAACATCAGCTTTCAGCATTACTGGTCAGGGCATAGACTTGGATTACCATGATATTGAATGGTTTGCCTTGGAAACAATCAGAGGTCATTCTGTCATTTTTGAGACTGCATCCAAGTACTGCATTTCAGACTCTTTTGCTGACTCTGATGGCTACTCTATTTCTTCAAAGGGATTCTTTCCCACAGTAGTAGATATAATGGTCATCTGAGTTAAATTCACTCATTCCAGTGCATTTTAGTTTGCTGATTCCTAAAATGCTGATGTTAACTCTTGCCATCTCCTATATGACCACTTCTCTATATCTATAAGCTCTTTTCATCATAGTTTGTTAGTGGGAGGTATAAATGCCTACATACTTAAGTAATCTGCCTGTGATTTATGTTTGCTCTGCTATCGTATAGTCTGATGCAATGCTTCTCCTGCTAATTGTAGTTTCATGGCATTACTTGATGAAATAAAGTTCTTGTTTTTGTTACAATACAGACCAATTCCTCTTATTCTACTCAGTCTATATCTCAGAGATCATTGGGGGCTCAAGGATGAGGTAAATAATTACTCTGTCCTCAAGAAGATTAAGAGTGCCCTGAAAAGACTACAATTTTATATGTGTTGTATTCTCTGTAAGCCGACTTAATTAGAAAAGATGAAAAGGAACTAATAGCTTTGGTGCAAATACTACACTCTAGGCACATTCTACAGTTTCTCTCATCCCTGCAAAACTCTTTGAGAGCAGGAATCTTACTTTATTAAGGAGGAAACCGAGGCCTCTGATTAATGAATTGTGTGCCCCATCTATAACAAGCGAGAACAGTATTGCTTCATTCTTACCAGTGTTATGAAGATAAAGGAGACACTTTATGCAAATTCTGAAGAGGGTGATTTTGTTGTTGTTCTTTTTAAGAATTGATTTTTTAAAAAGATTTAAGTAAATTGTGTCTCATGGGAGACCATGCTCTTTGCCTTACAATAGGTGTCATGGAAAATTGTGAACAGGCCATTTACAATGCAGGGTTCCTTGTTTATTTTACTTTCTAGAACATTATGTAATAGAGCTAGCTCATCTGAATGATTTGAGTTAAAGTAAAAGAGGTTTTAAGTTTGAGACTGCCTGGTCCCTGGTCCCTACAAATAATGACTAATGACTTAATCATGTGCCTGTTCACTGATTGATTGAGCCTTCTCTTTCCCCATCTCCCCCATCCCAGGATGAGACCACCAGGTTATGTGGAAGCTGCACTGTATACTTTTCACTTGGGAAGAACTGCTTGGAAACCATAGCTGGGGCATTAACCAGCAAGGTTGCTTCAGACAGTTACATGTAAATATTTTTTAAAATTGAAGAACATTTAATTTTAATTACATATAAATGTTTTTAATTTATCCTTATCAGCCATGAAATGCATGTAAATTATATAACATAATACATGACTGTGAGGGAAAAGCAATGGGATAGCAAGACTACTGTGACTTACGAGACAACAGGAATATGATGACTAGTCATGGAATGTTGCTCCTCTTCCCTTCCCCTTCTATAAGGAGGATAATCAGAAGTTTAAATTTTTTAACTATCTTTTACTAAACTCTTGCATATACATACTTACATCATCTGTTATGAATGCCTGGCCACCAAACACTGCTAAGTGAATATCAACATCCTAGGATATCAGCTCTTTCCCCTCTATAAAGAAAACTAATGCATAATACCCATGCTCCATATGATTGAGTTATGTACCCATGAATGTAACTTTTTCCTGGTAAATTCACATGTCAGTGTTCTTAATTCGAGATAATAAATACCAAAAGAAGAATATTCTTATTATGAAACAGTTAAATGCTCAATTTTTTGTGTCAGTTAATTGACATCTGCAGTACAGATTTGTTAACATATATGATGGATAGCCCAATATTAAATTAACCCTTCCTCTATTGCTCATTGAATCATTTTCATCACTTCCTATACATTATTATGTTTTCACTTTGTATTACAACACTTGATGGCTAGAGAAAGCAGAATATTAAGTCATTTGTTTTTATTTCAGTTAATACTTTTAAAACTTCCATATTCAACAGTTTAAATTATTTCCCCTGGGTGCTTAAAAATGGAAATATATTTAATAACTAACAGCTCATCCATCTCACTCAGGAATCTTGAAATAACAAACTGACAATTCTATTATAAATTATCCTCTGTTAAAAGGTATTGCTGCTTGATAATATATTTCCTCCTCCCTGTGAAACCAGCTATTTAATAGCCATTAGGTTTGTTTTCGTTTTTTAGTGAAATTCCAAATGCCTAGCTTCAGGTATTATAACTTCTCTAGTGTGTTCAACCTCCTAGATTCAATCTCAGTAAACTTCCCCAAAATGTTAAGGTTTATACTGATTTTCATGTCACCTTGAGAGTTTAAATGTTTCTCCTTCATTTCATCAAAAGGACATATGTGGATACATGAGCTGTCCCTAAATGAAACCCTTAGAGAAACATTTAATACAGCTTCAAAGATCCATATTCATTTCATAAGTTTTCATTATCTTTAACTTATCATTTACTCCATGACTTTTTATAGTTTATAAAAAATAGCCTACCAAGGTTGGCAGCCAAAGAAGTGTATCTGTACCACTGTTCATCTTGAACTTGAACTTTTCAAAAAAATATGTTTAATCCCTCAACATAGAAAAATTCATATAGGTTTAGGGGAATAGAGTTGGCACTGTGTCATCAAGAGGAAAGCAAACGGTGCATTAGTTGGGAAGGATCATTAGATTTGTTTTCTTGAGTTGTTTTGATTTCCTAGGAGAGTTCATATTCTAAAGCATGCAAAATATGTTATAGGTTTTAGAAAGAAATCATTTGATTAACCCATAGCTGTTATATTTGTTAATGAATTCAGACCTTCTTCTTTCCCAGTGATTTATTTTGAACTAAAGAAATCCTCCAAAGCTACCTAACTTAGCTAGATTTCTTCATGTGTGAGCTTGATGTAATCATGACCATTTACCCTGACATTTATATATAAGTATGGATTCTTCAACAAAATATTGATTATATGTCAGGCTCTGTTCTAAACATTGGTGGGACAATTGTGAGCAATAAAAAGAAGAGCTCCCTTCTCTCCCTTTGGCCCTTATCTCATCAGTTCATTTCAGTTGCACAGTTGTGTCTGACTCTTTGTGACCCCATGAACTTCAGCATGCCAGGCTTCCCTGTCCATTACCAACTCCCAGAGCTCACTCAAACTCATGTCCATCAAGTCAGTGAGGCCATCCAACCATCTCATAATTTCAGAAAGTAACAAATAATGAATAAAATTTAACAGGTAATAGGACAGACACTGGAGGTAGGTTGTCCTTTAGAGTGATTGAGTAAGTCTTTTCAGAGGAAACATTATTTGAGATCTTAATGGTGAAAAAGAATGATCCAAAGAGTTCTGCAGGGAAGTGTTCAGTAGAGGGAAAGAGTGCAACATCCTTAACTTGAACAAGTTTGGATTACTTAAGGGAGAAAAATTAAAAAAAAAAAAATCAATGTATCTAGGTGTTATGAAGAAGGAGAAGGCAAATCCTGGTCACAAAGAATCTTGAGGCCTATTGAAAGCTTAGCCCGAAGCTACCAAGTGGAATAATGGCAGAGGAGCAAGTGTATGATTACATGTTTGAAAATACTCTTGATGGCTAGTGGAAAAGAAAGTTGGAGTAGCAAGGGGAAAGCAAGGAGAATGTTGCAGTTGTTGAGGTCAGAAATTATTCAGAGATTTGAAGACTAAATGCAAGTAAATATGGGAAAATGACATCTGTAAATAAACGAGCCTTTGGAGAAATGGTACAAAGAAGGGCATCAGAGACTGAAAGGAAGTTTAGGGTAAAAAATACCTATTTGGAGGCTTCCCTGGTGACTCAGTGGTAAAGAAACAGCCTGCCAGTGCAGGAGACACAGGTTCAATCCGTGGCCCAGGAAGATCCCACACACCACAGAGCAACTGGGAGCCTGTGCTCCAGATACCATAAGCTGTAGCAACTGAAGCCCGTGTGCTGGCCTAGAGCCCAAACTCCGCTAAAAAGGAGCCCCCACAATGAGAAGCCCATGCACTGCACCTAGAGAGTAGTTCCCATTCTCTACAACTACACAAAGCCCACACAGTGATGAAGACTCAGCACAGTCCTAAATAAATAAATAAAAATTCTGCTTTAAAAAATACCTATGTGGGTTTAAAATAACAAGAAACATCAGACCAGGTTATGGTCATATGTATGCTAATGTGTGTTTTCCAGTTAGCAGGGATAAATTAGTGTTGTGAGAAAGTAGTGAAGATCTTGTAAAAGAACAGTTGAAAGTTTACTTAAGTGTTAGTCGCTCAGTCATGTCCAATTTTCTGTGACACCACGGACTGTAGCCAACTAGGCTCCTCTGTCCACGGAATTCTCCAGGCACGAATACTGGAAGAGGTTGACCTTGCCCTTGTCTAAGGCATCTTCCCCACCTAGGGATTGAAACCAGTCTCATGCATTGCAGGCAGATTCTTTTTTCATCAGAGCCACCAGTGGAAAGCTTACTTAACCCAAGCAAAAATCGTTGTCTTGAGAGGTTTAAGAACACTCCTTTTGTTAAACAAGAGAGAAAAGAGATTGTAAGTGTGGATGCACACACACAGTGTATGGTGATTGACATTCATGACATAGTGAATGGTTTGGCATTTGGAGACAGTCTCGAAGGTTCTGCATGCTTATTGAGGAGAAAGGCTGTCTCAACCAGTCACCTGCCAGGCTATATCCGTCTGCCGGGTATGTGTTAGCTGCTTGTAAAAATGAGGTTTGAAGTCTTCATAATCAGTCATTTGGAGACAGGCAGCTGTAGACATATCAAGTGATTTTTGTCTTCAAAGGCTGTTCTTATAAATTCATTTCTAGCAGAATCTAATTAACGTGGGATGTCTCACCCCATCCTCCTGTGGTTAGTATTTACCCAGCTAAGCTAAGATTTCTGGTATTGTACTTCACTGCCCCTCCTGCCCCCCCGGCATGTCAAATTAAGAGTGTAGCTCTCACTCTCTATTCTGAAATAAGTAACAGAGAAAAGTAACAGGAAGAACAAATGCATATTTCTTCATAAATGTCTTGCTCCAAGTTCACAATGAGGGGCAGAACCAACTCAGCTGAGCCACCATTAGCAGGAGATATATGTGTGTAGTCGGAAGGATCAAGCTTTCTTAATTACTCTAGCTGCTTCTCTGCCATCTCTGATACAGTTTCCTAAAGGGCACAGTTATTGTAATATGTCAGAATTTTCAGATTATTCAGTTTGTTCAGGTTCATGATATTCTAATCATGATCCTCTGTGTATCTACGCTACTGGTAGAGAAGGCAGCAAGCTATGTACCTCACTGGAAGCAATCTGTGTAAGCTTTCAGACTGACCAGCGGGCACCAAGGATTTTCTCTTTCATAATTGTCCTGCAGACCCATAGGTAAATAGTCCATTTTTCATCTTGACACATAAAACAAAAACTTGAATTTTCTTAATCATCTTTTACCAAACTCTTACATATACATATTTACATTATCTGTCATGAATACCTGGCTGCAAAATGTTGCTAAGTAAACATCAACATTCTAGGATATCAGCTCTTTCCCCTGTATAGAGACAACTAATGCCTAACACCCATGATCCACATGATTGAGAACCATACCGGTAAATTTCCTTAGCAAATCTTGACATTCCCCAAGTCCCTTAATACCTGCCATGGAAGGCACAAACTCTTCAGTAGGTGCAACTTCTAGAAGTAACCTCTAAAAAAAATATTAGGTAAACCAATGGATGTACCAGATGAAGAAAATGAAGCTGAGATCATTAATTCCCAGTTTTCCTGGGAAAGTCTTGATCTCTCCCTGTTGTCCAAGCATCATTAATAATAAATACTAGGTTTACACTTGAAAAAGAAAAAAAAAAACAAAAACACTTTTAGGGTAAGATATATGGTCTAAGTAACTTATTTTATGCTATATAGCTAATAGATGGCAGAGCAGGTTTCTGGCTCAGATCTAACTCAGGACTATGTTCCTTCTTCTACAACCCAATATTCATGCAATCCCAGGTCACTAATTTAACCTCTTTGACCACAAATTCTGTAACTACAAGATAAAAGGGTTGTATGTATGTGCTCTGTCCCTCAGGCATGTCTGACTGTTTGCGACTTTAGTCTGCCAGGCTCCTCTGTCCATGGGTTTCTCCAGGCAAGAATACTTGAATGGGTTGCCATTTCCTCCTCCAGGGGATCTTCCCAACTCAGGGATTGAACCCACATCTCCTGCATCTCCATCATTGGCAGGCAGATTCTTTACCACTAGATCACCTGGGAATTTTGATAAAAGGGTTAAAACATATTAATAGCAACTTCAGTTTCTCTTTTAAGGCCTTTGCCATTTCTGCATATCATATTAGCCATATCAGTAAAACATAAATCACAGTAACTTCAGTCAGTTTTGCTTATTAAGAAGTTTTTTTCTTCTGTGGGACTGTATCTCTGACAGTGAAGTTTTAGATGAAGTGGATACTTGTTTTATGATTAACTTTGAATTCAATATATGGTTAAACCAAACATGTTGCAGTTTAGACTTAATAAGAATAAAAATTGTATTCAAAACAATTTTATTAAGTACCTATCGAAGGCAAGCCAGTGTTTAATTTTTGGATGTTAATTATTTCTAATTTGCCTTCAATGACAGCAATCCATTCTCCATTTGTTTCCACTCTAAGGTAAATATTGGGGTGAGGGTTTTTTCCGAGAATTTTTAGGTCTCTCCTGTTTTGTTAGTTTACCTAATTTATGAGCAGGAGCATAAACCTGTAGTCATGTATCAAAATAAGGTTTTTGAATTTTATACCTCTTTTCAAGTCATCAAAGAACAAACAAATTCAAATTTCCCATATGAAAGTAGCTAGAACTTTTGCAATAATAAATGATTGGGTTGAAGTTAGCATCACATCTCTTAAACACATAATTAAAGTGTGATATTTTATCTGACACAATTAGCTTTGTGCATGTCAGTTCATCCTAATTAACTTAGTTGAGTTTGACAGCTATCAGCATTTCTTGTCTTTGTGCCCTTGTTATATTCTGGCACTTTAAATTTAGTCTTAAAACATAAAAAATATGCCACCGTAACTCTGGTAAACTCAAGCCTCTCTGGAGCACTGAAATGACAATCACAATCTCCTTCATTAAGAAGAAGATACTTAGAGGATAAAAATATGTAAATTTAACCAGTTTTCCATTGAATATTTTTGCATGAGCTATCTATTCAGTAACTTTCAAGAAAACCTTTTTCTTATGATTTCAATATAAAGCTATTATAGTTTTATCTATTTGATCATGCTATATATAAAGGAAGAAAAAAAGTATACTGATAAAACCCATTTCTGTGCATCCCTCTGCACAGAAAAGGTATGAATAGAATAACAAATTTTAAAAAATTATCTTCAGTATAAATATATTTTGAAATGTCTATAAAAGGATGCTAAATAATAAATCAACTGATTAATTTTTCAAATTTAAATATGTTTTAGTATAAAGTGAACAAATTTTTTTCATCAGTTATGTGGAAATTAACTAAAGAAACCATTAATTAGAGTTACTCCTAAAAGCTGATCAAGCTCTATTATTATTATTGCCATTCTTATTTTACTTTTCTCAGAAAAACCCACATGCTGTTAAAACTGTCATATAGCAAGGAATTTCAAGAAGCACAGCTATAAGTCCAGTTGAAGCTCTTTTGTCAAATATGTTTCCCCAGTATGGTGTTCTATTTATGTTTTTAATTTTCTTTTAATTACCTAACTTGGGAGACAAGTAATCAAAATCTAAACATTAGTTAAATGAAATTGTCACATTTTAATGAGGAGTTCACATTATGCTAGATTCCTGAGTTCCTAGAAGAATCCTGAGAAAGTAGCTTGCCAACTGATATTTGCTGATGCTTTCTCTATGAGTGGTACATTCATGGATTATCTGCTAAATGAATAAAATCCTCTTATCAGAGTCTCTATCACTGGTGAGATTAAGATGAAAAAGCTTAGCTAAAAATTAGAATTTGACAGTCATTTTCAGAAATGTTGCTGATATGTGAAACACCCCTGCAGATCACATAATTTTAATTTACCTTCATTTCTGGAGAGATTTTTTGTTTATTTGTTTTTTGAAAGATACTCAACATTTAAGCTTCAATTTTGTAATAATTGTGCTTGTAATTTAAACCCTGCAACTATATGACTAAAACTACTCCTTGATCAATGGGCTTCCCAGGCGGCACTAGTGGTAAAGAATGCCTGCCAATGCAGAGATTCAAGAGACAAGGGTTTGATCCCTGGGCCAGGAAGATCCCCTGGCGTAAGAAATGGCAACCCACTCCAATATTCTTGCCTGGAAAATTCCATGGGTGGAGGAACCTGATGGACTATAGTCCATGGGACCACATAGACTATAGGATGCAACTGAGCACATATTCCTTGATCTTTATGTCACACTTCCAAAGAAACATGTTAACTTTTAAATTTAGTTCCATTTAAATTTCTTATGGAAATTTAATTCAGAAAATACTGGATTCTCAGTAAATTCTCTCACTTCAAGAAGAAAAAAAATTGTGTTATGTAGATGTCCTATTTCTGAAATAAAAATGGGTACATTTAGATAGCTATTGAGATCCACTGTCCTAGATGTTCTGATGTACCCTAACAACAAAATTGTCAATTTATAAAATGATAAATTTTCTTGAATTGCTATTTTACTAGGAATATTGAGAATATATATTATTCTAGAGAGGACTAGCTTTACTTTTCAGAAGAACACAAGACATCATTCCAAATATTATCCTTTATGCTCAATTAAATAGCTCCATTTAAATTACTTTGTTCCTAATACCTTTTCTATTAAAAGAGTATATCCTCTGTGCCTAGTAGCATGACCAAAAAAGAAAAAAAAATTAAAATAGCAATTACAAATTCTCCTACAGAATACGTGCCAACTTTGACAATCACACCCTTCCTGGTGGTACACAAACTTTGGAAAACAGATTGACAATTTCTCATAAAGCTAAACATATGTTTATATTATGCAGCTATACCATTCACATGTATCTTCCTAAAGAATCGAAAACTATGTTCACGAAAAATTTATATGGATGTTTATTAGTAACTATTTTCCTAATAATGAAAAATGGGATACAGTTCAAATGTTCTTCATCTGCTAAATGGATAAACTGTGGTATAACCCTACAGTTGAATACCACTGGACAAGAAAAATAAATGAACCACGGAGAATGTATAATAGCGTGGTTGAATCTTAAGTGAAAGAATCCCTACACAAAAACTTCATTCTGCGTAATATCATTTATATAAAAAGCACTCTAGAAAAGGTAAATACATATGGATGGAATGCTCAGCGGTGGCATGTAGCTGGATAAGACAGGAGGAATAAATGCAAAATGGCAGTGTGAAGGGATTTTGAGCTTTCCAGGGGGCGCTAGTGGTAAAGAATCCTCCTTTCAATGCAGAAGACTGATTCAATCCCTGGGTTAGGAAGATTCCCTAAAGCAGGAAATAACAACCCACTTCAGTATTCTTGCCTGGAGAATTCCATGGGCAGAGCAGCCTGGAGGGCAGCAGTCCATAGGGTCGCAAAGAGTTAGACACAACTGAATCAACTTAGCACACTGAGAGGATTTTGACAAGTAATAGACTTTTTGTATATCCTGACTATTTTGATAGTTACATAATTGCACATGATTTCAAAATATAAAGCTCTGCATTAAAAACTGAATTTTGCTGTGTGCACATTATAGCTCAATAAAACCTAGTAAAATATAGTTGTCAATTATCATTCTGTTTGAACTCCATATTATTTGCTCTACTTGTAGCAAAGGGTTTTACTGCTTTAAGCAAGTTGCCAAATAATTTTTGAAGAATTATTGGTAATTGTATTAGAATGCCATTCTAAAACAAATATCATTTGTATTAGATAGTCATTCAAAGACTATCTCAATTACACTCAAAAGTTAACTTCTGAATGATTACAAGCAAAATGTTGGAAATAAGTATTGTATTTTATTATATTATATTAATGAAATAAGAAAGCTTTCCCTATCGAACAAGGAGAAAGAACTTTCTTATGTGAGAACAAAAATCTGCTTACTGACAGTGACAGTTACCATTGTAAAAACTTTTTATTTTTATATTATAATTTAAAAAAATGAAGCATAAAGGCGTTTTCCTAAAAGGAAGGCAAAAATTGGAACTCATGTTTGTACTACTCACTGTCATTCATTTCATTTCGTTTGATTTTGCTTTGTATTCACTAAAGTAACTGACTTTTTCTGGGCTTAAGGACTTTATATGGGGAGGGGGGCTTTGTCTCTTTTTAAAATAGTTTTGTTTGAAGTGATTTCATTTCTGTGAAAGAAGAAAAAAGCTGAGATAATTACAGCAGTATGCTTCACAATCTCAGGGGTTTCAACTTTTCCATAGTTACTTCTTGAATTAGTTCTATTATAAAAATAAAACCCTTCACAGATCATTGTCACTCGTGTTATTGCCTTAAAATGAATCACTTCTCATCTTTTCTTCTTAATATTTGACAAGGCACAACTGGCTTTTATTTTCTTAAAGCTTTTCAGATCAAACTTTAAAATATCACCTTAAAAAAGAAATCTTCTCAGTAGAACTTTCCCAGTAGAACAAAAGTAAAACAATTGTCTCCCAAACTGGGCATTTGAAAAAAAATTAAATATTAGGTTCATAATTAAAGTTGTGGTGATTAATCAATTTATATTTATGTGTCAGACTGTTTTAATTATCTCTAAGAATCTAAGGCAGAATGATTCCTAATTGGATAATCTATTACCCCTTGAGAATTTATAACTTGTAATTAATAAGTACATATTGGTTTTTAATATGGAGCATATCAGAGTAAATAGAGTGTGAGAAATGTTTCTTCCAGAATCCCAGTTTCAATAAATATAATACATTTATCATTTTATTACTATATAATGGACTAAATATCACATCATATTTAAAGAAGAGATGATTATTTAGCCTGGTTTATTACCAACCATATCTCTCCTATTCCTTCAAAATGTGAAACCTGCTTTTAATAAAAAAGAAAATGAAAAAGAGGAAGCATAGGCACTAATTGCATGTCTCCTTGGGTCTTATGAAGACCACGAGACTGTGATTTACTACCCCATGCCTTTTCCCCACATCTCTTTTGTGTAATAGGTTGAATTGTGTCTCTCTCAAAAAACATGTTACTAATGCCCAGTACTTCAGGATGTGATCTTGTTCGGAAACAGGGTTGTTGCTGGGGCTACTAAATTAAGATTAGATAATACTCCAATATGATTAGTATCTGTGTAAGAAGATAGCCAATTGAAGGCAAAAACACACATGGAAATGTCATGTGAAGATGAAGGCAGATATTCAAATGATACATTTATAAAAGCAAGGAATACCAACAATTGACAACCACCACTAGAAGCTGAGAGGGAAAACACTCATTGAGCATCCAAAGTATATAAACAGCTCATACAACATCCAAAAAGCAAACAATCCAATTGAAAAATGGACAGAAGACCTGTATAGACATTTTTCCAAAGAGGACATGCCAGAGGCCAACAGGCACATGAAAAGATGCATAACATTGGTAATCATCAGGGAAATGCAAATCAAAACCACACTGAGATACCACTTCACATCTGCCAGAATGAATATCATCAAAAAGAACACAAATAGTGAATGTTTGTGAGGATGTGGAGGAAACTCTCCTATGCTGTTCATGGGAATGTAAATTGGTGTAATCACTATAGAAACAATATGAAGATTACTCAAAAATCTAAAAATAGATCATACAGTCCAGCAATTCCAGTCCTGGATTTAAAAAAATGAAAACACTAATGCAGAAAGATACATGCATCCGAATGTTCACAGTAGCATTATTTATAATTGCTAAGGTATATAAGCAACATAAGTGTCCATCAACAGGTAAATAGATAAAGAAGATGTGGTATATAAACAATGGAATACTACTCAAACACAAAAGAACGAAACTTCACTATTTGCAAAAACATGAATGGGCTTGGTGGGTATTATGCTAAGTGAAGTAAGTCAGACAAAGACAAATATTGTATGTTACCACTTATATGTGGAATCTAAAAAAATCAACAATGTATCAAAAATAACAAAAAGAAACAGACTCACAGACATAGAGAACAAATTAGTGGTTACCAGTAAAGAGAGAGAAGTGGGAAGGGGCAGTACAGGGGTAAAGAGTCTAAGAGGTACAAACTATGCATATAAAAAAAGCTACAGGATTTATTGTACAATAGGGGAAACATGGGAGTATATTCAGTACTTTTAATAACTATATAAACATTTTCTATTTTTATTTTAAAAATTGTGAATCACTATATTATATACCTGAAACTTATGTAATATTTTATATCAGCTATATACTACAATAGAAAAAAAATCAACCTCTGACAAATAATAAAAGAAACAAATATGGTGATTTAAAAAGGTGTATGAATGTATATATTCCTAGGAATATTTCTGATGTAAAATATTACATGTTTCAGGTATATAATATAGTGATTCACAGTTTTTTTATTTTAAAAATTATATAGGCGTATGAATGTATATATTCCTAATCTTTTTAACTTTCTTTAAAATATTGCTGAAAGTGAAAGTTGCTCAGTCATGCCTGACTCTTTGTCACCCCATGGGCTATAGCTCACCAGGCTCCTCTGTCCATGGAATTCTCCAGGCAAAAATATTGGAGTGGGTAGCCATTCCCTTCTCCAGGGGATCTTCCCAACCCTGGGATCAAACCCAGGTCTCTCTCATTGTGGGTAGATTCTTTACCATCTGAGCCAACAGAGAAGCCCAAAATATTGCTGAAGGGCAGCGCAATGCTTCCATACATTGAATATGCATAGCTTACATGTAGATAGATGTTTTCTCTGAGACAATGAATTTACTCTACAGGATTTATATACACACACTCACACACACACAGATATACAAACAGTACTTGACACATAAAGAAAGTCATGTCTTACCTGGAGAAGGTAATGGCACCCCACTCCAGTACTCTTGCCTGGAAAATCCCATGGGCAGGGGGAGCCTGGTAGGCTGCAGTCCATGGGGTCGAGAAAAGTCGGACACGGCTGAGCGACTTCACTTTCACTTTTCACTTTGCTGCACTGGAGAAGGAAATGGCAACCCACTCCAGAGTTCTTGCCTGGAGAGTCCCAGGGACGGGGGAGCCTGGTGGGCTGGCGTCTATGGGGTCGCACAGAGTCGGACACGACTGAAGCGACTTAGCAGCAGCAGCAGCAGCAGCAACAAACTTTAGTTTTCGATAAACTTTCCCTAGATTATACATGAGTTACTAATTCTGTTGTTTTTAAAACTAATCTTTAAACCTTAAACCACATGAAAAAGGACAGTACACCGTTTTCATTTCCTTATTTTCTCTTAAGGCCAGGTGGAAGATAGAAGATAGAGACAGGTTTACGTACTTTATCATGTTTAGGAATACAAGTTTATTAAATCATACCATTTTCATAGCTAGGTCTTATTGAATAGTAAACTTCTAATTTTTGTTTCAATAATTATATTTATAATTTAAATTCTAAAACCTAGCAGTAGTTTAGTCCCCATTATTTAAAGAAATGATTAAAATTCTAAGAGGAAAATTTCTACACTGAGGCTTACATTAACTTCATTTACTTTGCAATTATAATCCAAAAGATCTGATAATCAAAATTAGATCTGTATGAAATAGCTAAAAAATATTGAAAAGAGTGCATATCTTAGCACTCTTTGAATTCAAAGTTCAATCAAGAACAGTATAAACTTAGGAAAAAAAAGTAATTTTCCTAGACCCTCAGTTTGTTGATCCAAAATAAAATATATATGTACATAACACCAAAAAACCAAGTCATATTAAAAGGGAAATGTGATAATTATTACACAATGCCTGATATCCAGTTTCTGCCCCATTCATATTGATTCCTCAGCCAACTAATATGAGTATATATATGTTCATGTTAAACCCTAATTTCTCTCAATGATATTGCACTGGTCAGGCCTCCTGAGAGAAATCTCCATTTTGTGGAATTATTACTGGCATTCCCCCCATGACTTATGCTTACTCAATATTGAGATCATCTCATTACTTCTCGATCATTTACCAAAGATTTTATGATCTTTTATGCCAGCAATTTATAATTATTAAAAATTATATCCAATGGACCTTATTGCTACCAATGTCAAACAATTAAAATGAAATGTCTTTCATGTTCATTTCTACTTCAATTACTTGAAATTTCCTTCAAGTAACTACAGTCAGTGCTCTTGACCAGATCATCCAGGATCCCCTTCGTGGTTCTGTATACCAGATGCTCATTGAGTCAGATGCCCTCAAAGATAACTCTGCCAGGAATTTCATTCCTCCTACCCCAACATTGACTGACCCAGGATTGAGAAAGCAATTGTGAAAGTCCAGCTCCCTCACTTCAGTAGAGAACAAACCAGTGACTTTTATAATCCCGATTCCTGCTTCATCAGTACAAGCATCACCTTATAATTTCTTCCCTCTTCTCCACCCTGCTTTTCTCCAGTCTCTTACCAATTTTTGAAGCATTTTTTAAATAAATCATTTCTATAGGAATCTTTGTCTCAGATTCTGCTAGATGAAACCATTAGCCACTAATCACACTGTTAAAATATCGTGATCTAATACAACATGCTTACAGAGACGTGCTCTCTTTAAATTATAAGCCATAACCAAACCACTGCAAAGTGTATCTTTCTGCAACAATCTCAGTGATTCCACATTTATCCTCCAAAAAAATGTGAACAGAATATTTATAAAATATGTTCATAAATGTGTGCTTAATATAGGAGATGTGATTTTACTTCACAAGAAAGGATCTCATTATTATTAGCCACTGGCAGAGGAAGCACAAATTATATCCACTGCACAACTAGAAATTTAAACAATAAATTTAACTCGACTAAAGGTTCCTGGAGGCCTTGTGTATATTTATTCATTATTGACTTTATAAATTAAGTAACTCCACCTTCTTTTTTTTAACATATTTTGTATTGCACCCTTTTACTGATAAGGTGTAAATGTTTGCTGTATTATTACCAGACAAAAAGCACAGAACAAGGATTTGTGTTTATGGATTCATTTATAAATATAAAGTGAATATACATTCTTCAAAAGGAATTTTATAGAATAGACTGAAATATTTTAAGAAGTCCTCCATTTTTTCTTTTTCATAAAATAATTTTATGTAATGGGACAAATACAGTAAAGTTTTAGATATTCAAAACAAACATAACTATTTAACTAAAATTCTATCATTTTTCATATTTCATATTTTCAGTAGACACAATTCAAAATAACAACAGCTGAAATGGAAATACCTGTGAACATATCTTTGAATATATCTCATATAGCATATTAGCAAATCTGCTGCTTAAAGAATTCTTTGAGTGCCTTATTTAAAACTTCTATTTTAGTAATAGATCTTTTATCAAGAACCCCTTGAATTTATCAGTCTTAAATAATTTTCTGGATTAAAAACATGAAAAACTAATATTGATGCTACTTACCTCAAGTAAACTGTGTGATTTTGGTGTAAAATCACCTATTTTAAGTATAGTTACCAGAATTTGAAATTACTTTTAGAGTGAATTTGGTTTGAACTCTAGGTTTGCATTACAAATTATTTTTTACAGGGCATATCAGATACTAACACGCTGTGTGGTTAAGAAATCTAATCAGGGGATTCCCTGGCAGTCCAGCGGTTAGGTCTCATCACTTTCTGGTCTGGGAACTAAGATCCTGCCAGCTGTGCCGCAGTGAGTCTGGCATGTAGGTAAATCTGTATATCTGAAAAGTTCATGTTTGTTTCAATTTATGTTGCCTTCCTCATGAGCAATAAATAAAAGTCTGTGAATGTTAACATGCAGCGCTGTTTTTAAGTTAAAGATAACAAATTTTTTAAAGTACAGTCAAATTACAAGCAGAATGCACAATTTATTTGAAGTAAATGTGATCTTAGGTGGTCTAAGTGGGACATGGCATTAACTTTGGCCTCAAAGAATGAATTAAGTTTCAAAAGGCCAAGAAAGAATGTGTACTTAAACATTTCGTCAGACAATTTAGTAGATTTTCTATCAATGTAAATGTGAATGCTCTTTTAACTCTTATTTCCAATTCTAGATATATCTATCCTCTAAACATACTCATATGCCCAAAGATATATTAACAAATTTTATCATTACCTTTCTATTTATAAAAATACAAAAGCTTGAGACTATATAAATGTCAGTTGAGCAGAGAATGGATAAATGAAAAAATTGTAACTGTATAATGGAATAAATAAATTAGAGAGAGTTTGAAATATGAGGATATATGTGTGATACATTATTTGTTAAGGAACTTTCTAAGTAATATACATAATGACATTCCATGTCTGTAAAAAGAATGATGCTAAATCAGTATATCTTTTTCTGTATCTATAGATCACTAAAATGCATTTCAAAACAGAGAATATACCACAACTTGGTATTGCTAGCTCTGAAGGGAAGCAGGATTACATAGAAGAGTAGAGTTTAGCATGTGACAGTGAACATTTGTTAGTTTACTTCTTACTGACTATAATTATCAGTGATTAAATATTTATTTACTTTACTTATTTAAATATTATTTAACTATTAAAATATTATAATGGATCTATAATAATAAATCCCCTGACCAATAGATTTCCTACTATCACTCAGAAAGCAAAGAACTAACCCTCTCCCTTCCATCACTAGCATAGCAATGCATAAAGCAATTGTCTTTCTATTTCTGTCTTTTTGTCTTTTTCTACCATCTTTTGGTAATCAATCTAAATACTTTCTAGAAATTTCAGACAGTCCTGGTATTACAATAAAATGTACAACAAATTGTAAAGGTACTTGACATCAATATCTCATCATCTATCATTCTTATAAATCATGATGGCCCAGGAAAAGCAAGCATTACCTTATCCTTATTTACAGAATTGTAGTGTTTTTGAATTCTTATTCCATATTAATATGCTCCTTAATGTCTGATGAATTATCCAACTAATCTGTCTCCCTTCTCTCTCACTGTATTTCTGCTTTGCTATCTGAAATTACTTTGGCATTATTCAGTAAATATTTTGGATCTGGTGCATACCCTTCAACTTTCTCCAAATACTGCCAAAATCCAAAGGACATTTCAGAATTCATTAAAGTAAGCTTTCCAGAAATGTATCTTGAAAATTACTGGACTTTATCCAATGCCACAAGGTAAGAAAAGGAAATGAGTTATAAATGTTGTTAAAGGAAGATATATGATGATGATCTACATAGGAAGTCCAAGAGAATCAATCAAATAACTATAAATGCATAAGATAATTTAATAAGGGGAACAGAGTAAACACTGGGTACAAAGAATAAGTAACTTTTTAGTAATGCTTTCTTGGACATGACACCAAAAGCACAGGCAACAACAACAAAAAAATAGATGTCAATATTACAAACATTATAAATCAAAATATTCTATCAACATGGTAAAAAGGCAATCCAAAATGAAAGAAAATATTTGTAAATCATAAATCTGATGAGATTTATACCTAGACTATATAAAGGACTCCTACAACCCAACACCACCAGCAACAAACCCCCCAAATGTTATGCTATGCAACGAAGCAACAAACCCAACTCTGTTGACCTACTCACGTTTTTCTAGCGGTCACTGGCTACAGAATCAGTTCAGTTCAGTTCAGTCGCTCAGTCATGTCCAAATCTTTGCGACCCCATGAACCACAGGATCACAGGCTTCCCTATCTATCACCAACTCCTGGAGTCCACACAAACTCATGTCCATTGAGTCGCTGATGCCATCCAACCATCTCATCCTCTGTCATCCCCTTCTCCTGCCCTCAATCTTACCCAGCATCATGGTCTTTTCCAATGAGTCAACGCTTAGCATGAGGTGGCCAAAGTATTGGAGTTTTAGCTTTGATATCAGTCCTTCCAATGAACATCCAGGGCTGATCTTCTTTAGGATAGACTGGTTGGATCTCCTTGCAGTCCAAGGGACTCTCAAGAGTCTTCTCCAACACCACAGTTCAAAAGCATCAATTTTTCGGTGCTCAGCTTTCTTGATAGTCCAACTCTCACATCCATACATGACCAATGGAAAAACCATAACCTTGACTAGATGGACCTTTGTTGGCAAAGTAACGTCTCTGCTTTTTAATATGCTATCTAGGTTGGTCATAACTTTCCTTCCAAGGAATAAGGATCTTTTAACTTCATGGCTGCAATAAACATCTGCGGTGATTTTGGAGCCCAGAAAAATAAAGTCAGCCACTGTTTCCACTGTTTCCCCATCTATTTCCCATGAAGTGATGGGACTGGATGCAATGATCTTAGTTTTCTGAATGTTGAGCTTTATGCCAACTTTTTCACTCTCCTCTTTCACCTTCATCAAGAGGCTCTTTAGTTCTTCTTCACTTTCTGCCATAAGGGTGGTGTCATCTGCATATCTGAGGTTATTGATATTTCTGCCGGCAATCTTGATTCCAACTTGTGCTTCTCCCAGCCCAGCGTTTCTCATGATGTACTCTGCATATAAGTTAAATAGGCAGGGAGACAACATATAACCTTGACATACTCCTTTTCCTATTTGGAACCAGTCTGTTGTTCCATGCCCAGTTCTAACTGTTGCTTCCTGACCTGCATACAGGTTTCTCAAGAGGCAGGTCAGGTGGTCTGGTATTCCCATCTCTTTCAGAATCTTCCATAGTTTATTGTGATCCACACAATCAAGGGCTTTGGTATAGTCAATAAAGCATAAATAGATGTTTTTCTGGAACTCTCTTGCGTTTTTGATGTTCATGTTATAAAAAATATCTCTTGTTTTCCTATTACGGTGAATGTATGAATTTCCTCATTGTCTTGATAGTGTCAAAAAATCACAAACAACCTAATTTCCTATTGTGAGTTTGTTACTTTCCTTTTTACAACTTGGCAGCAGCACCCTCCCTCTGTTATTTATTTATTTATTTACTTTTTTTGTGTGAGGTTCTATTTCAGTTTTTTTTTTTTTTTTTGTCTTACATTGATATGAATCAGCCATAGAGTTACACATATTCCCCATCCCGATTCCCTCTCCCACCTTCCTCTCCATCCGATTCCTCTGGGTCTTCCCAGTGCACCAGGCCTGAGTACTTGTCTCATGCATCCCACATGGGCTGGTGATCTGTTTCACCATAGATAATATATATGCTGTTCTTTCGAAACATCCCACCCTCACCTTCTCCCACAGAGTTCAAAAGTCTGTTCTGTACTTCTGTGTCTCTTTTTCTGTTCTGCATATAGGGTTATCATTACCGTCTTTCTAAATTCCATATATATGTGTTAGCATGCTGTATTGGTCTTTATCTTTCTGGCTTACTTCACTCTGTATAATGGGCTCCAGTTTCATACATCTCATTAGAACTGATTCAAATGAATTCTTTTTAATGACTGAGTAATATTCCATGGTGTATATGTACCACAGCTTCCTTATCCACTCGTCTGTTGATGGGCATCTAGGCTGCTTCCATGTCCTGGCTATTATAAACAGTGCTGCAATGAACATTGGGGTGCACATGTCTCTTTCAGATCTGGTTTCCTTAGTGTGTATGCCCAGGAGTGGGATTGCTGGATCATATGGCAGTTCTATTTCCAGTTTTTTAAGAAATCTCCACACTGTTCTCCATAGTAGCTGTACTAGTTTGCATTCCCACCAACAGTGTAAGAGGGCTCCCTTTTCTCCACACCCCCTCCAGCATTTACTGCTTGTAAACTTTTGAATAGCAGCCATCCTGACTGGCGTGTAATGGTACCTCATTGTGGTTTTGATTTGCATTTCTCTGATAATGAGTGATGTTGAGCATCTTTTCATATATTTGTTAGCCATCTGTATGTCTTCTTTGGAGAAATGTCTGTTTAGTTCTTCGGCCCATTTTTTGATTGGGTCATTTATTTTTCTGGAATTGAACTTCAGGAGTTGCTTGTAAATTTTTGAGATTAATCCTCTGTCTGTTTCTTCATTTGCTATTATTTTCTCCCAATCTGAGGGCTGTCTTTTCATATAAACTGAAAATGGATTAAAGATCTAAATGTAAGACCAGAAACTATAAAACTCCTAGAGGAGAACATAGGCAAAACACTCTCCAACATAAGTCACAGCAAGATCCTCTATGACCCACCTCCCAGAATATCGGAAATAAAAGCAAAACTAAACAAATGGGACCTAATGAAACTTAAAAGCTTTTGCACAACAAAGGAAACTATAAGTAAGGTGAAAAGACAGCCCTTCCTCTGTTTTAAAGTCACCTCTGCCAACAAAGGTCCGTCTGGTCAAAGCTATGGTTTTTCCAGTGGTCATGTATGGATGTGAGAGTTGGACTGTGAAGAAAGCTGAGTGTTGAAAAATTGATGCTTTTAAACTGTGGTGTTGGAGAAGACTCTTGAGAGTCCCTTGGACTGCAAGGAGATCCAACCAGTGCATCCTGAAGGAGATAAGTCCTGGGTGTTCATTGGAAGGACTGATGTTGAAGCTGAAACTCCAATACATTGGCCACCTCATGCGAAGAGTTGACTCATTGGAAAAGACCCTGATGCTGGGAGGGATTGGGGGCAGGAGGAGAAGCGGACGACAGAGGATGACATGGCTAGATCGCATCACCGACTCGATGGGCATGAGTTTGAGTAAACTCCGGGAGTTTGTGATGGACAGGGAGGCCTGGCATGCTGTGATTCATGGGGACCCAAAGAGTTGGACAGAACTGCGTGACTGAACTGAACTGAACTTGCTTTGCTAAGGAGAAGGCTGTGTTTTTCCTTTTCCTTATGGTTTAGGGCAATATTTGCCAAGTGGTATTACTCTGCAAATGCTTGGGAGGCAGAGGAGAGGCAGAAATCCTTTTATTCTCAGAAGTTGGTTGTAGCCAGATGCCTAGGGAGATGAGAGATTTAGAGCAGTTTCTCTGTGAGTGCTGAAGAGCTCCTGGTGGGCTGCTGCCACCGTCGATATTTAGTGGAACCTCTCCCAGAGCCTCTTGATTATGGTGGCAGTTCCCACATCAGTGCTTCCGGCTGAGATTCTCAGTGTCTCCTTATGTAACCTACCAGCCTCATTTCTCTGGCTTCCCATGACATCCATGCTGTTACCCTAGGTCTTTCTATTAAAACCCTTTATCTGGATTACAGAGTGTTTCTGTTTCACTGGCTGAATACAGATTGATGTAATTAGAAAAGCAGTTAAATAAATTATGGTACGCATGAGGTACTCCAGCAGTTAAAAAAGATGAAGTAGCTCAGTGAATATTAATTGCTAAGGAAAAAATGTTATAAGAGTACACACACATACTGTACTGTACCATTTAAGGAAGTATTTATAAAATTGTTCACAGTGGTTAACTCTAGAGAGATTCTTGGAGGTGTGGGTGGGATGAATGTGGCATTCCATTTTACTCTTTAATTACTACTGCATCATTTGCATCCCTTAGATAAAAATCCTAATGATATATTATTTTTGTAATCAGAAATAATAAAAAGAACCAGAAAAACAAAAAATGCCTGATACATCTTAATCTTAATGATTGCTATCTCCTACACAGTAAATTCTAATATACAAGACTACAACTTGGATTTTTATCATTGAACACACATGCGTCCTTCAGAAAATGTATACCTCAAGATGGCATTGATGTTGGTGTTGTTCACTTGCTAAGTTGTGTCCAACTCTTAGGGACCACATGGATTGCAGCTCACCAGTCTCCTCTGTCCTCTGTCTCCTGGAGTTTGCTCAAACTCATATCAGTTGAGCTGGTGATGCTATCCAACCATCGCATCCTCTGTCACCCCCTTCTCCCGCCCTCAAACTTTCCCAGCATCAGAGTCTTTTCTAATGAGTTGGCCATTCACATCAGGTGGCCAAAGTATTGGAGCTTCAGCTTCAGCATCAGATATTGCAGTGAATCAGTATCAGTATCAGTTCAGTCTCTCAGTTGTGTCCGACTCTTTGTGACCCCATGAACTGCAGCTCGCCAGGCTTCCCTGTCCATCACCAACTCCCAGAGTTTACAAAACTCATGTCCACTTAGTCGGTGATGTCATCTAACCATCTCATCCTCTGTCGTCCACTTCTCCTGCCTTCAATCCTTCCCAACAACAGGGTTTTTTCCAGTGAGTCAGCTCTTCACATGAGGTGACCAATGTATTGGAGTTTCAGCTTCAACATCAGCCCTTCCAATGAACACCCAGGACTGATCTCCTTTAGGATGGACTGGTTGGATCTCAAGAGTCTTCTCCAACACCACAGTTCAAAAGCATCAATTCTTTGGCACTCAGCTTTCTTTATAGTCCAACTCTCACATCCATACATGACTACTGGAAAAACCACAGCCTTGACTAGACGGACCTTTGTTGGCAAAGAAACCACAATCACAGATGACTAGACAATCTGACCACATGGACCACAGCCTTGTCTAACTCAGTGAAACTAAGCCAAGCCACATCAGGCCACCCAAGATGTACAGGTCATGGTGGAGAGGTATGACAGACTGTGGTCCACTGGAGAAGGAAATGGCAAACCACTTCAGTATTCTTGCCTTGAGAACCTCATGTAGTTCATTAGCTACAAATAAAAACTGTCTGAAACTTGGATTATATCCTTCAACAGAATGCATTTTCTTTGTCCAGGAGTGAAAAAATCAGATTGGAATAGTGACATAAGGGACTTGAATTTTAATAGAAAAATAAGAAAGAAATATAAGCATCATAATGTATTAAGACTGTCTTTGTAAAAGGAGTTGAATAGAAAGAAAAAAGCAATAGAACAAGAAAAAAGATGAATTTAAGAAAATTTGAAGAAATTTGTCATCTGGGTCTCTGTAACATTAAATTGTGGGTTACTCTCAATACCAAAATGGATGTCTGAGGAAGCCTTACATATAGCTGTGAAAAGAAGACAAGTGAAAAGCAAAGGAGAAAAGGAAAGATATTCCCATTTGAATGCAGAGTTCCAAAGAAGAGCAAGGAGAGATAAGAAAGACATTCTCAGTGATCAGTGCAAAGAAATAGAAGAAAGCAACAGAATGGGAAAGACTAGAGATCTCTTCAAGAAAATTAGAGATACCAAGGGAATATTTCATGCAAACATGGACTCAATAAATGACAGAAATGGTATGGATCTAACAGAAACAGAAGATATTAAGAAGAGGTGGCAAAAATAAACAGAAGAACTATACAAAAATGATCTTCATGACCCAGATAATCACGAAGGTGTGATCACTCACCTAGAGCCAGGCATCCTGGAATGTGAAGTCAAGTAGGCCTTAGGAAGGATCACTATGAACAAAGCTAGTAGAGGTGATGGAATTCCAGCTGAGCTATTTAAAATTCTACAAGATGATGCTGTGAAAGTGCTGCATTCAATACGCCAGCAAATTTGGAATGCTCACCAGTGGCCACAGGATTGGAAAAGGTCAGTTTTCATTCCAATCCCAAAGAAAGGTAATGCCAAAGAATGCTCAAACTATCACACAATTGCACTCATCTCACATGCCTGTAAAGTAATGCTCAAAATTCTCCAGGCCAGGCTTCAACAGTATGTGAACAGTGAACTTCCAGATGTTAAAGCTGATGTTAGAAAAGGCAGAGGAACCAGAGAGCAAATTGCCAACATCTGTTGGATCATCAAAAAAAGCAAGAGAGTTCTAGAAAAACATCTATTTCTGCTTTATTGTGCAGAAGGAAATGGCAACCCACTCTAGGACACTTGCCTGGAAAATCCCATGGATGGAGGAGCCTGGTAGCCTACAGTCCATGAGGTCTCAAAGAGTCGGACATGACTGAACGACTTCACTTCACTCACTTCATACTTTATCTCTGGAGAAGGAAATGGAAACCCATTCTCCAGGCATTCTTGCTTGGAGAATCCCATGGACAGAGGAGCCTGGTGGGCCATGGTCCATGGGGTCACAGAGAGTCGGACACGACTGAAGTGACTAAGCATGGAGGCTGCTTTATTGACTATGCCAAAGCCTTCGACTGTGTGGATCACCACAAACTGTGGAAAATTCGGAAAGAGATGGGAATACCAAACCACCTGACCTGACCCTTGAGAAATCTGCATGCAGGTCAGGAAGCACAGTTAAAACCAGACATGGAACAACAGACTGGTTCCAAAGAGGAAAAGGAGTACATCAAGGCTGTATATTCTCATCCTACTTATTTAACTTTTATGCAGAGTACATCATGAGAAATGCTGGGCTGGAGGAAGCACAAGCTGGAATCAGCATTGCCAGGAGAAAAATCAATGACCTCAGATATGCAGATGACACCACCCTTATGGTAAAAAGAGAAGAAGAACTAAAGAGCCTCTTGATGAAAGTGAAAGAGGAGAGTGACAATGTTGGCTTAAAGTTCATCATTCATAAAACAAAGATCGTGGTATCTGGTCCCATCACTTCATGGGAAATAGATGGGCAAACAGTGGAAACAGTGTCAGACTTTATTTTTTGGGACTACAAAATCACTGCAGATGGTGACTGTAGCCATGAAATTAAGAGACTCTTACTCCTTGAAAGAAAAGTTATAACCAACCTAGACAGCATATTAAAAAGTAGAGACATTACTTTGCCAACAAAGATCCGTCTAGTCAAGGCTATGGTTTTTCCAGTAGTCATGTATGGTTGTGAGAGTTGGACTATAAAGAAAGCTGAGTGATGAAGAATTGATACTTTTGAACTGTAGTGTTGGAGAAGACTCTTGAGAGTCCCTTGGACTGCAAGGAGATCCAACCAGTCCATCCTAAAGGAGATCAGTCCTGGGTGTTCATTGGAAAGACTGATGTTGAAGCTGAAACTCCAATACTTTGGTCACCTGATGTGAAGAGCTGACTCATTGGAAAAGACCCTGATGCTGGGAAAGATTGAATGTGGGAGGAGAAGGAGATGACAGAGTATGAGACGGTTGGATGGCATCACCGACTTGATGGACATGAGTTTGAGTAAACTTTGGGAGTTGGTGTTGGACAGGGAGGCCTGGCGTGCTGCAGTCCGTGGGGTTGCAAAGAGTCAGACACGATTGAGTGACTGAACTGAATGAACTCAGTGCCAGCATGGACAGATAGAATTGTGTCTTAGGAAATATGAAAGCAAAAGTCATTCAGTCGTGCCTGACTCTTAGCAACTCCATTGACTATACAGTCTATGGGGTTCTCCAGGCCAGAATACTAGAATGTGTAGCTCTTCCCTTCTTCAGGGGATCTTCCCAACCCAGGTTAAACTCAGTTACTGGCATTGCAAGTGGATTATTTATCAGCTAAGTCACCAAGGAAGCCCATTAGAAACAATATACTGGTTCAAAAATGGGAATGGAGTAGGTCAAGGCTGTGTATTGTCACCTTGCTTTGTTAACTGTGATGCAGAGTACATCATATGAAATGCCAGGCTGGATAAATCAAAAGCTGGAATCAGATTGCTGGGAGAAGTATAAGCAATATCAGGTACACAGATTATACCACTCTAATGGCAGAAACTGAAGAGGAACTAAAGAGCCTCTGGACAAGGGCTAAAGAGGAGAGTGAAAGATCTGGCTTAAAATCCAACATGGAAAACCTAAGACCAGGGCATCCAGTCCCACCATTTCATGGCAAACAGAAGGGGGGAAAGTGGAAGCAGTAACAGATTTTCTTTTTGGGGAGTTCCAAAAAGCCCATGGATGGTCACTAGAGCCTTGAGATTAAAAGAAGCTTACTCTTTGGAAGAAAAGCTATAAAAAACCTAGACCGCACATTATAAAGCAGAGACATCACTTTACGAACAAAGGCCCATATAGTCAAAGCTATAGTTTTTCCAGTAGTCATGTACAGATGTAAGAGTTGGACCATAAAGAAGGCTGAACGTAAAAGAATTGATGGTTTTGAACTGTGGTGTTGGAGAAGACTCTTGAGAGTGCCTTGAACAGCAAGGAGATCAAACCAGTCAATCCTAAAGAAAATCAAGCATGACTATATTAAAAAGCAGAGACATTACTTTGTCAACAAAGGTCTGTGTAGTCAAGGCTATGGTTTTTCCAGTAGTCATGTATGGATGTGAGAATTGGGCTATCAAGAAAGCTGAGTGATGAAAAATTGATGCTTTTGAACTGTGGTGTTGGAGAAGACTCTTAAGAGTCCCTTGGACTGCAAGGAGATCCAACCAATCCATCCTAAAGGAAATCAGTCCTGGGTGTTCATTGGAAGGACTGATGTTGAAACTGAAACTCCAATACATTGGCCACCTGATGCGAAGACCTGACTCACTGGAAAAGACCCTGATGCTGGGAAAGATTGAATGTGGGAGGAGAAGGAGATGACAGAGGATGAGACGGTTGGATGGCATCACTGACTCAATGGACATGAGTTTGAGTAAACTTTGGGAGTTGGTGTTGGACAGGGAGGCCTGTTGTGCTCCAGTCCATGGGGTTGCAAAGAGTCGGATACGACTGAGTGACTGAACAGAACTGAATGAACTACAACCATATTTGTCTTCTCAACGTACAGTCACTATTTTAATTTTCTTTAATCATGTCTCTTTCTTTCATGTCCCATGTAATTCTAAACTCTTATTTCTCACTCAAAATTTAGCATGAGACTCTATTATTTCATTTCATAAATATATCATTGATTCTCTGAAAATCAAAAATGTAGCCGCCAAATGAGAGTTCATATATTCTCACCTCCTTAATGTCAACTGCAAACTGACACTTATCAAGAGCATTGCCAACTGAACAACAAAGGCATTTGCCATCTGTCTTTATGGAGTACCCTGTGCTGCTATGGCTGCTGACCTTCAACAACTGCTGAGGGAGTTCAGGCTGGAGTGAGGCATTCCGTGCTCCAGGGAATCTGGTGGGACAGGTCTTTAGATGGTTGGATGCTTTTAGGAACAAATTTTATGAGCTCAATCCTTGCATCTTCTCATTTCTAGAGAAGCACCAAATCCCTTCATGGTAACATCAGATCTTCATGACGAACAAAAAACCTTTTGTAAAATGAGTACTTAATGGTATTGAACTCCCCCTTCACCAAAACCTTATCTATTGACCGTCCCCTACTGCATCTGGGGAGTAGTCTCTCAGAGCTATCTGAATTGCTGTCTCCCAGGATGCTATCCTTATTTTTCCCCAAATAAAACTTAACTCGAAACTTTCAGGTTGTACATTTAGTCAACGTTACCCAAAATGTATTTATAACAATTCAAAATTGCTCTCCTACAGTGTCAAAGAGCAACTCTTTTCTGCTCCTCCACTAAGACCTCTCCAGCCCACTTAATTTTCTACAGTTTGTTGTTCAGTGGTTTTCTTTTCTGAATTCCTTATTCTTTCAACGATGATTTCCCCTAAGCACATTCAGATGCCTCTCCATTATAGGACCTTTGACCTTAGGCATTATTTTAATTACTCTCTAGTGGCTCTGTTGCATTTTACCCACACTTCCCAGAGAATACTAATTGCTTCCCTCACTCCTTTATTGCTAATTGACTGACATCTATATCTACCAGCACCTGGTTGGCATCCTCATTAATTCTAAGAATAATAATGATGATAATAACTAATATCTACTGAATGCTTACTATATTCTAGGCATTTTAAAGCACTGTAAGCATTTAAATATTTTTGTTCTTTCACAGTCTTAAAAGGTAATTGCAATTATAATTCTTAGTTTAAGATTTGGAAACTGAGCTATAGAAAATTTAGATAACTTGCTTAAAGTACACAATTAATAAGTGAATGAACAGAAATTTAAGTCCAAATGGTCAAATCCAAAAGTCAGTCTCTTAATCATTTGTCACACTGCCTCTCAACTACACACATTAATAAAATAATTTTGTCTTTTAAATAGGGAGGAGACTGTATTTGATTTATAACTCACAAGAATGGGTGATAGTTTATTTTTAAACATTTTTACATTTGATACATTAAAAAATAATCACATCACAGTGGTTAGTTTAAGGATCATCCTCAAGATTCTAACTGGTTCCCTTGCATTGGGTTTTTATCTTGTCTGAATGGGAACTAAAACTTTCCACGTGGAAATTTTACCCACTGCATGTAAACTCCTCATTTTACTTTGCAAGGAGTGATGTCACTCCTAGAGCCATTACATTTTTCTCAGTTAGTGCAGTTTACAAGCTCTGGATCTTCATGTCTCAGTGGACATCAGGGGGATGAATATTGACTTTCAGCAAAATACCACTCTCCAGAAATTTTCTAGGTGGCAACATTCTGGTGCAAATCTGAACAATATCTAGACATTACCCACATTACCTTCTGCCTGTTATCTAAAGATGGGACTCTTTATCCTCTGAAGGCATTAAGACTCTTCAGCAGATTAAATAAGAGTAACTCATTAGGCATTTAGTGTCCATAGTCAAACACATGTAGTAAATATAGAGTGACTTTCAACAATAGCCATGTATTCTGATGGATTTTATTACTTTCTCTAGAGAAACAATATTATGGGTTAATAGTGAAATCCAATTGAAATTTGGTGTTACCTCACTTGGCTAAAGAAATACACTCTGTCTACAGAGACATATGAATTAACTGTAAGTAAAGAGAATTCCTAATCCAAAAAATATTAAGCTTTGTTTTTCTGAAAATACACCTGTGAATCATTTTCTAGAGTGTGCTATGAACTTAGCACAATTCGCTTAAGAAAAATAGCAATAGTATTTTGTTCCATCTGTTCCAGACTGTAGGGAAAATTATTGTATGCTTGTGCCAGATGTATTAAGCAGTATTTGGGAATTTTCTTAAATTTATGCCACAATAATAGTATTCAAGGGGGAATCTCACTTTGATTCACCAGCAAAGAGTAGACTGTTTGAAATTACAACCTTTATAAACACTTTTTATAGTTGTCTCCCATGATTTACTCTCTCCTAGTCATACTGTAAATTGAGAAACTCATTAGGCAGTTTTTATTTTTCCTATTATAACATCAGTATCCAGAAGCAACTATATCCAGAAACAAGTATCTCTTCAAATTAAAATCTGTTCTTTTAAATATTTGTGTATCAACCTCTTTTTATCATTTGCTTATCAGTCCACTAATTGCTTTCTTAAACAGGCCTTTCTTAACCATTCACATTTCTAATTTTTTGTTTCCTCATTACAATTTAAGTTCTGGGAGAGCAGAAACTTTCATCTTCATATGATACGTTCAGTGACTGTCCAGAAAGATGTTTGTTACAAAATGTGTGCTCAGCATTGATTTGGTGAATGGAAGAATCATATGAACTACATTTTTTAAAGCATGAGGCTAAAATCTGAACTGTTTATGAAATAATGAAATAACATTGATCAATTTGCCTTTCTCAATAAATATTGATTAGGTAAATAAAGCATTAAAAATGGTATTTACTGTGAAGATTAAGAAAGGACTCTGACAAATACATGTGATGATTTCAATTGCCAGGATTCTAAAAGTAACTTTTAAAATATTGTACAGGGTTTTATACCACATTCTTATATAACATTGCTATATAAAGACCTTATTTTTTCAATTTTAAACCTTAATTAAAATACACATTACCATAACAGATAGAAGATTTGAGACTAAATTCATACAGCACAAAATACAAGATCTGACAAACAAGTTAGTGTAAATAAAAAATAAATCAGATTTTCTGTTGCTAATGGAAGTATTATAAAATTAAAAGTAATTACTTATTTTAATTTCCAAAGTGTTTTGTTAAGATTTCCAATTTAAATTATAATCCCCTATACCATGCACAATTGTGTAAAGTATTATGCTTATATTTCCATTTAATGAAATAGGTATAGTGATTATGAATTAACAAGAACCCTTTTGCCATTTTTATTACCTGCTTGGCAAATACCTATAGAAGTTTAGGTTCTGAACCCAAAAGCTAAAGTCCTTACAGGATGGAAATTATTTCCTGTTTTACATTTTGCAGGATATCTGCATTTTCTATGGAAGCAGTAAGTAAACCATTATTCAACCATGTATAAAGGTGCTTATTCCTTTTCTCTTTTCTTTAGCACAACAGGATTGAATGAAAATCTGAAACAAACAAGCAACAACCAAAAGAAAGAAGACATGACAAACTTCTTTTGGGTATGACTTTGACTTTTGGGTATACCATAGTTTCACACATAGCACTGTTAACATGATGATTATTGTAAAGACTTTTTTTTTTTTTTTGGTTTTACTTAGGGTAGATTTCTGCAGACTTGCATACTCCTGGGCATATGCAATTTAGTTCAATTCAGTCATTCAGTCATGTCTGACTCTGCAACCCCATGGACTGCAGCACGCCAGACCTCCCTGTCCATCACCAACTTCTGGAGCTTGCTCAAACTCATGTCCCTCAAGTCACTGATGCCATCCAACCATCTCATCCTCTGTCATCCCCTTCTCCTCCTGCCTTCAATCTTTCCCCAGCATCAACGTCTTTTCCAATGAGTCAGTTCTTCACATCAGGTGACCAAAGTATTGGAGCTTCAGCTTCAGCATCAGTCCTTTAAATGAATATTGAGGACTGATTTCCTTTAGAATGGACTGGTTTGATCTTCTTGCAGTCCAAGGGACTCTCAAGAGTCTTCTCCAACATCACAGTTCAAAAGCATCAATTCTTTGGTGCTCAGCTTTCTTTATAGTCCGACTCTCACATCTATACACGACTACTGACAAAACCATAGCTTTGAGTAGACAGTCCTTTGTTGGCAAAGTAATCTCTCTGCTTTTTAATATTCAATCTAGGTTTGTCAAAGCTTTTCTTCCAAGGAGCAAGCATCTTTTATTTTCAAGGCTGCAGTCACTATGCAGTGGAGTCGTCCTATTTTCATCATGGTATTGCTGTACTCTCTTAGTACAAGATTGACGTCTTTTGGCAGGGGTAGTAATAGGATAAGGTAGTTAAGTGTAGTGGAAAGATCCCCCAGGGGAGAGAATGGAAAACCACTCCAATATTCTTGCCTGGAGAATCCCCATGGACAGAGAAGTCTGCTGGGCTAAAGCCCATGAGGTCACAAAAAGTCAGATACGATTGAGTGACTAAGCATAGCAGAGTACAGCACAGTGGGTAAAGACTGCTAAAATCCACTGGTTGTTTACTTTGCTTATTTATTTATTGGAGTATAGTAGATTTAAAACATTGTGTTAATTACAGCAAAGTGAGTCAGTTATCAGTTCAGTTCAGTCACTCAGTTGTCTCCGACTGTTTGCAACCCCATGGACTGCAGCACACCAGGATTCCCTGTCCATCACCAACTCCCGGAGCTTGCTCAAACTCATGTCCCTCAAGTCTCTGATGCCATCCAACCATCTCATCTTCTGTCGTCCCCTTCTCCTCCTGCCTTCAATCTTTCCCAGCATCAGGACCTTTTCCAGTGAGTCAGTTCTTCGAATCAGGTGGCCAACGTACTGGAGTTTCAGTTTCAGTTTCAGCATCAGTCCTTCCAATGAATATTCAGGACTGATCTCCTTTAGGATGGACTGGTTGGATCTCCTTGCTGTCCAACAGGCTCTCAAGAGTCTTCTCCAACACCACAGTTCAAAAGCATCAATTCTTCGGCTTTCAGCTTTCTTTATAGTGCAACTCTCACATCCATACATGGCTACTGGAAAAAGCCATAGCTTTGACTAGAGGGAAATTTGTTGGCCAAGTAATGTCTCTGCTTTTTAATATGCTGTCTAGGCTGGTCATAGCTTTTCTTCCAAGGAGCAATTATACATACATATTTATTTGTGTATATACATATACTGATGGAGTTACCTGTGTTATACAATAGGTGCTTATTGGTTATCTATTTTATATACAGCAGTGTGTATGTGTCAATCCCAATATTCCAATTTATCTCTCCCCCTGTTCTTTCCCCCTTGGTAACTGTATGTTTGTTTTCTATATCTGTGACTCAAGTTTTCTTTTGTAAATAGGTTCATTTGTATTATTTTTCTAAAAAAAGACTTTATTGAATTCTAAGCCTGGAATTTAAAAAATTTACTTGCCTTAATTTGCTTACATTAGAAAATATGAAGCATGTGACTATGTTTTTCCAATACCTTACAATATATAATCCCTATCAATAGATCCACCAAACCCTAAGTAGTTTCAAAATCTGCATATGAGAAAACAGACTTTACTCACATGAGTAAACATTTTGCTAAAAGAAAGACTGCTAGATTTTAAAAAATCTTGTTCATCTTGATCCCTGATTTTCGCCTGGTTTCAGGAGCACAAAAGCAGAAATTTGCTGTAGTTACTATTACTTTCTTTATCAGCCATTGATGAATATTTTTAATTCTATGGTATCTGAGCCAATCAAAAGAATGTTATACCTGACAGTAAGATAGGATCTTTATGTAAAGTGTGATTAAGGATACCAGTTTGCAGAATTAATTGCGTGAACCATGGGCAATCCCATGTTCCCTTAGCTGAAGTTATTAATTACAATTATAGAGAATTCTCAGTCCAAAGGGGTTCCCTGATGGCTCAGCAGGTAAAGAATATGCCTGCAATGCTGGAGCCACAAGAGACTTGGATTCCATCCTTGGGTTGGGTAGATCCCCTGGAGGAGGAAATGGCAACCCACTCCAGTATTCTTGCCTGGAAAATTACATGGACAGAGGAGTCTGGCAGGCTACAGTCCAAAGGGTCAAAAACAGTCGGACATAGGTGAGCTACTAAGCATGCCCACATGCTCAGCCCATAGAATTTGGCAACCGTACTGCACTATCCAACCCCCTTTTCTAAATAATACTGCCTGTCCCTGCTGTCAACAGAGACCTTCTTGGCTTGTATCCAGCCCCTTATTAAGCCCTTGGAAGAATCTTCTCACCTCTGATGGAAACTCTACTTCTAACTCTACTTGCTGGCAATTTTTTTTGTTCTGAAAGACATTTCTGCTTTCATCATGGTAGATGACACTGCTAACATGTCCTACCCACCACTCTATAGACCAGAGGCAACTCACTATTGCCACCAACACAGATCAAGACCTAGTTCACCCTGTTCCTTGGAGTTAGGAACAGTAAAATTTGGCTTGGAGAGACCAGTGCTTAGTTAAAAATGATATTCCTGATTTCATTTCTGTCTGCAGTCAGCTTCCTCCCCTACTCTATGGGCTCAACTTCAATGTCAATAGTGTGGCAAATGATCCTGCTACAGTTATGACAGGTTCTAAGATGTTATAGATGTTTTTGAATTCCAGGATAAGACAAGTATGTTTTGAGAGGCAGTGAAAAGCTATTGTAAAATTTTGAAGGGGACGGTAAACTGACTAAAGGTGCTCTTGAGCACATTTGTTGGATAGTATGACTTTGCAAAATGAAAAATGGAGGCAGAAACTTTTTTTTTTTTAGATTCTAGTGAGTAAAAGTAAGTAACAGTGAATTATCAACTCTAAAAACAGTTACTGGTAAAGAGGATTTTATAACTTTATATCCCTTTATGGAACATATCAGAGAGGCAAATTTGCACAAATACTTGATTAAAATTTTTTTTATAATTTTTGTTTTATTTTTAGTAAGAACACAACATGAGGTTTTCCCTCTTGTTTTTTAACTGAACAATATGGTAGTGTAACTATAGGCACAGAAGATCTTTAGAACATATTCATCTTGCATAATTTAAACTATATACATTGATTAGCAATTTCCCATTCCTCCCCATTCCCTGCTATGTCCCAACCCCTTCAGACTACTAACCTACTCTCTGATTCTATTTTAACTATTTTATGTACTTCGTAAAAGTGGAATTATGCTGTGTTTGTCCTTCTGTGCCTGACATTTCACTTAGCCTTAGGTCTTCAAAGTTCATCCCTGCTATTTTATAATGAAGAGTTCCTCTTTCTTAAGGCTGAATAATACCCCATTGTATGTAAAGACCAGATTTTCTTATCCATTCATCTGTCAGTGGGCATGTAGGTTGTTGCCACATCTTGGCTATTGTCAATAGTGCTGCAATGAACACTGAGGTGCTACTATCTTTTTGAGATCCTGATTTCAATTATGTTAGATAAACACCAAAGGTGAGATTGATGGATCATATGAGAACTGTATTTTTAATTTTTAGGAACCTCTTACACTGTTTTTCATAGATGTTGCACCAGTGTGCATTTGCACTAACACTGTACAGGAGTTACCTTTTCTCCACATTCTCAGCAACAATTGCTACTGTTGCAACAATCTCGTGACTATTTCTTCATAATAGTCACACTAACAGATGTGAAATAGTACCTCATTTTGGCTTTGATTGATATTTCCCTGATTAGTGATATTGAACATCTTTCACACACCAGTTGATCACTTGAAAGTCTGTTTTTGGAAAAATGTCTCTGAATCTTCACCACATTTTAAGATTTTTCTTTTGTTATGCCCGCTGTCCGAATACCCCAGCAGGAAAAGAGAAGACCTCCAGGACAATGCAACACGCAAAGGAAGGGAAATTTATTGCTGACTCGAGCCAGGGCCCCTGCTGCAACCAACGCAGTGGTGCAAAGTCAGAGAGCCCCGAGCCCCAGTTTCCACGCACATTTATAAGGTGCTCGATTTCAAACATAAGCAGTGGGTAGTGGGCGCAAGCGGATTGGTTACATGTTTGCAAAGCAATTTTATTGGTACAAACTTTCGAACGGGCGGGACTTTCCAGGGAACCTTTCCGGAGGTTTACTGGGTGCATACTGATTAGCTGGTCTCTGGTGGCCTGTTGAGGGCAGATAATTACCCTACCCTCGGGAGAAACTGAAACTTAGGCCTACTCTTAGTTCAGGGTGCCAGTCATGGTGCTACTCTTGACAGTCTCACATCTTTTAGGGGGGAGTTTAAGATTACCAACAAAACTGAGAAGAAAGTACAGAGTTTTCTCATATATTCCTTTCCCCACACCTGCTAAACGTCCTCCCATTATCAACATCACTCACCAGAATAGTACAGTTCTTTCTAAGAATGAATCTACAATGATACATCAAAATCACCTAAAGTCTCTAGCTTAACAGGATTCACTATTGAGGTCATGCATTCTATGAATTTAGACAAATGTAAAATGACATATACTCATCATTATAAATATGCTAGTGAATATTTTCACTGCCCTAAAAATCCTCTCGAGAAATCTGTATGCAGGTCAGGAAGCAACGGTTAGAACTGGACATGGAACAATAGACTGGTTCCAAATAGGAAAAGGAGTACGTCAAGTCTATATATTGTCACCCTGCTTATTTAACTTATATGCAGAGTACATCATGAGAAACACTGGGCTGGATGAAGCACAAGCTGGAATCAAGATTGCCAGGAGAAATATCAATAACCTCTGATATGCAGATGACACCACCCTTATGGCAGAAAGTGAAGAACTAAAGAGCCTCTTGATGAAAGTGAAAGAGGAGAGTGGAAAGGTTGGCTTAAAGCTCAGCATTCAGAAAACTAAGATCATGGCATCTGGTCCCGTCATTTCATGGCAAATAGATGGGGAAACAGTGGAAACAGTGATGGACTTTATTTTGGGGGGCTCCAAACTCACTGCAGATGGTGACTGCAGCCATGAAATTAAAGGACACTTGCTCCTTGGAAGAAAAGTTATGAGCAATGCAGACAGCACATTAAAAAGCAGAGACATTACTTTGCCAACAAAGATCTCTCTAGGCAAGGCTATGATTTTTCCAGTAGTCAAGTAGGGATGTGAGAGTTGGACTATAAAGAAAGCTGAGTACCAAAGAATTGATGTTTTTGAACTGTGTTGTTGGAGAAAACTCTTGAGAGTCCCTTTGATTTCAAGGAGATCCAACCAGTTCATCCTAAAGGAAAATAGTCCTGAGTATTCATTGGAAGGATGGAAGTTGAAGCTGAAACTCCAGTACTTTGGCCTCCTGATGCAAAGAGCTGACTCATTTGAAAAGACCCTGATGCTTGGGAAAGATTGAAGGCAAGAGGAGAAGGGAAAGACAGAGGATGAGACAGGTGAGAGGTTGGATGGCATCACCAACTTGATGGACATGAGTTTGAGTAAACTCCAGGAGTTGGTGATGGATAGGGAGGCCTGGTGTGCTGTAGTCCATGGGGTTTCAAAGAGTTGGACATGACTGAGTGACTGAAATGAACTGAACTGAACTGAAAAATCCTCTGTGTTCTGTTTATACACTCCCCCAACCCCCAGCAACCACGGATCTTCTTAATATCTCCATATCTTTACCTTTTCCAGGATGTCATATAGTTGGAACTGTACAGTATTTTAACCTTTTTAGATTGGCTTTTTTTTTCACTTAGTGATGTGCACTTAAGATTCTTCTATGTCTTTTTTCATCTCTAGCCCATTTTAAAACTAGATTATTGGTTTTTGTTTGCTTGCTATTGAATTGCAGAAATTTCCTATATATTTTGGAAATTAACTCTATCTGATACATGGTTTACAAATATTTTCTCTGATTTCTAGGTTGACTTTTCACTCTGTTGACTGTTTCCTTTAACATGCAAAAACTTCTTAATTTAATGTGTTCTTACTTGTCCATTCTTGCTTTTATTGCATGTGTTTTTTGTGTCATATCCATGAAATTGCCAAGATCAATGTTATGAAGCTTTTCTCCTATGTCTTTTTTCTAAGAATTTAATAGCTGAAGGTCTTATGTTTAATTATTCCATCCCTTTTGTGTTGATTTTTGTGTATATTATAAAATGTTTCCAAATTCATTATCTTGTATGTGGATTTATAATTTTCCCAACATCATTTGTTGAAGAGATTATCTTTTCTCAGTTGTGCATTTTTCATACTTTTGTTGAAGAATGATTGACTGATTTGTTTCTTGGCCTCTGTTTTAATCCATCGGTCTATGTGTGTGTCTTTATGCCAGTATCATGCTGTATTAAGTACTGTTCCTTTGCAACACATATTTTAAATTAGGATTGTGATGCCTCCAGCTTTAAAATTTCTCAAGATTGCTTTGGGTATTTGGGATCTTTAGGTTTTCATATGAATTTAAAAATTATTATTTTTTTCTATTTCTGTAAAAACTTCATTGAGATTTTGGTAGTGATTGCATTGAATCAATAGATAGGTTAGAAGGGACATTTCTATAATAATACATCTTTTAATTTATGAATAAATGTTTGTTTGGCAGAATTCAGCAGTAAAACCATCTTGTCCTAAGCTTTTCTTTATTTGGAGTTTCTTGGTTATGATTTGATGAGCATACTACTTATATATCTGTCCAGACTTTTTATTTCTCCATGATTCACTTTTGGTAGGTTATATGTTTTGTCACTGCTGATGGTGACTGCAGCCATGAAATAAGAAGACAATTGCTTCTTGGCAGGAAAGCTATGTCAAGCCTAGACAGTGGGCTAAAAAGCAAAGACATCACTTTACCAACAAAGGTCCATATAGCAAGGCTATGGTCTTTCCAGTAGTTATGTACAGATGTGAGAGCTGGATAATAAAGAACGCAGAGCACCCAGAAATTGATGCTTTCAAACTGTGGTGTTGGTGAAGACTTTTGAGAGTCCCTTAAAAGCAAGGGGATCAAGCCAGTCAGTCTTAAAGGAAATCAACCCTGAATGCTCTTTGGAGGACTGATGCTGAAATTGAAGCTCCAATAATTTGGCCACTTGATGGGAACAGCTGGCTCACTGGAAAAGACCCTGATGCTGGGAAAGATTGAAGGCAGAAGGAGAACAGGGTGACAGAGGATGAGATGGTTAAATTGCATCACTGATTCAATAGACATGAACTTGGGCAAACTCCAGGAGATGGTGAGGAACAGGGAAGCCTCATGTGTTGTTGTCCATGGGTTCACAAAGAGTCGGACATGACTTGGTGACTGAAAAACAGCAATATGCTTCTAGGATATTCATTTCTTCTAGGTTATCCAGCTTGTTGGCAGATAATTGTCCATATGCCTAATGTTTCAATTATGATTTTGTTTATTTGAGTCTTTTCTCTTTGTAGTTAGTCTGGCTAAAGTTCTGTCAACTTGTCACAAAATTATTATAGTGACTTTGGTAAGCATTTTTAATACAGCTATTTTGAATCCTTTGCTAAGTAAATGATATATTTTCATTTTATTAGAGCTAGTGTCTGAAGAGTCCATTGTTTGAAAAATATTTTCCTGTTTATTCATTTTTTAACTCTCTATATTGTTGTCCATATATTACACAAAATAGCCACCTCTCTGAGTCTTCATGGATTAGTCTTGTACTAGAGAAGAGCATCATCATGTAGCCTGCTCAGAGATTCTCAAACCTTTGTGGTAGCCCAACCCACTTTCTTTGCTCCCATAAAATGTATTTTAGAAGCTCCCAGGCATCGAAAGTATGCTGGTCTCTCTGAGACAAGAGAGACAAAAACCACTTCCTCAGGCAGTCCCAGTAAGTTGGATTATTGTGCGCTCATTGTACCTCTTTCCCTCTCCTGGGATAAGCTGAGAGCTGGAGTTTTCAACTGCTAGTCTGTGCTGGTCTGGAGGGAGTGGTCATGGTACTGTGAGTCTGAATCACCATCTCTTTCTCACTGACCTAGTGTGGCTAGAGTATGCCATTTCCTCTCAATAGTCTGGGACAGGTAAGTCCTCACAGTAGCCACTGGATAAAGGGGGTCATTGGACACACAATACAACTCTTTTCTTTCCAAGGAGAAGCTACATCTGTGGTTTCACACAGATTGTATAGCACTGTGTGGGAATACGAATAATGGAAAGAGGGTGTCTGGAATGTTCCTACATTTTCCGAATGAGCGTCTTGGTTTCGATGTGGCTGGTTTTACACTCATCCAAGTTCTGGTTTCACACTGCTAACCAGGTCCTGGATTTCTCACAAAAGGAATATGTTTTTGAATTATTGTTGAATTGGTGTGCTTATGACAAAAATGAGGGTTGAAGGCTTTCTATTTTACCATTTTGAAAGGACAGTGCTTTTTGTTTATCTTTACATACTTTTTTTCCAAAATTACTTCACAAATGTGAAAATGCACAGTATGTTTATTTTTGTTCCATGTATATATATGTGTGTGTATAAAATCTATATTAAAGTGTATTAATTTTTTAAATTTTAGAACATTTTCTAAAACAATTATTTAAATGGCCTCATTATAAAAACTAATCTTAGGGTTACTAAGATTCAAAGTTTCCATAGTTTATTCCAGTTTAAAATTATTTGTGAATATAAATTCTCATTAACCATTCAAATCTTACACAAAAAGCAAGGGGAGATTATAGCTAAAGAATCTGTGTAAAATATTTGGACTTATACTATAATTAATGGCTACATTTTTTTTAGTTGAGTTAAAGCAAACTTAAAAGGCTTTAAATGTCACAAAAATTGTTAAGAAGAATAATCGTGAATGGAAGGAATACAGTAGAAAAAATTCATATTCATTAAGGAGAGTAAGAGAAGAAAATTACCTTTCAGTGTCAGAGAAAACCCAGAAATAGTGAAACACTGACAAATAAAAACATTAAAGGATCAAAAACAGAAATTTTGTCCTGAGTATGAAAATGAGCTACTCTTCTAGCATGTTTTGTGTGGCATCTATATTTCATTCTATTTTGTTGCATCCCAATACCTACCTACCCACCCTAGTTCTACAGAATATACTTATTTTTGTAACTTAACAGCTTCATCTGTCTGCTTCTGATGATAGATATAGATGACCCTTACTCAAGTAATTAACCAAATGAAAACTTAAATTCATGTCATTATTAGATCTTCTACACTAAAATTAAAGTAAAATTAACCTCTTTGGATTAAGTGATTAAATGCTTAAATAGCCTAAATAATAACTAAAAAGACAAGGTTATTTCTATTACAATTTAACCATACTTTCTCTTACAATATATGTATATTTTTGTGAAAGAGATGTATAATCAAAGAGAAAGCATTCAGGAATGTAATAATTGACAGACCATTAAATATTAAGATTTAACAACTGCATCCTAAAAAATATTCACTTGTACTCCATAAGATGCTTTTAAAGGAAAGATACTAGCTTTCCAAAAAAGTGTTGCCCTCCTATATGTATAAGAATGTCTTAGTGATGCTGGCAGTTGTGTGTGGTTGTGAAAGAGAGAGAGACTGTCTTGAAATGCTTTTGATTATCTTTGATTCCACAATTTTGGAGTTTCGTTCTGCTTACGGCACTTCTTCCTAATGTGACATTTTGCCTGATGTCTTTTTCAGACAGTTACCACTTCACAGGTTGTTACTATGCAAAGAACATTCATAGGGAGGCAAAGGTGGTGGCAGATATCCTTGAAATACCTGTTGCAATATTCGGAAAAATAAAGATGACATGGTAGTGGAGAAGATAAGAAAATTGTCCAGTTACATGGTGAGTGCATTTTAATTCAGATTAGCCTTACTTCAAACGCGCACTTTTGTTTCCTGTGTGTTTGGTCCAGCACTGCTAGAACTCAGCCTTGGAACAGTGAGGACAAGTTTCTTTCTTGACATTATGAAGGACATCAGACACATCGAGACCAAATATTAGGGATAAAAGACCCGTCTTTAGTTTTGACAGATTTCTGACACCAGTAAAAACCATAGCTGCGTTAGTAAATTTTAAATACTTACTTTTATTGTTCTGGATAGATCCATACAGAGCAAGGAGAATGAGCATTGCTATTACAGTGACATAAAATAATGAGGGGAAAAATAATGGCTTGGTACTGAGTGAAAGAAATCCACAATTTCCAGTCCTCTTTAAAACATTTTTTAGCATGTGAGAGTGATTCTTTCACAAAGGGCATACTACTTGGAATCTTTCTTACTGTTCTGTGGAGCATGGAGACATGGCAGTTATTATATTTAATTTTTGAAAAAGTAGATAACATTTCTGCACTCCAGATGAAATTTCAAATCAATAGATTTGAAGTGAGTAGATCATTCTTGAGAGAATTTGGAAGATGTTATGAATACTGGGGAAACATTTTAAAAATATATCCTGACAAAGTGGAGCAATGCTAGATAAACAGAATAAAATACATTGATGAATTGTTTTAATTGTTCCCAGGGTATAAAAAGTAAAATGTTTGATGTATTAAAATCTTCTTATATAAACTTAAGTGTACTTGTATCAATATTTTGTTTCCTAAACATGAATACTGAATATTTTTACAACTAATTTTACTTTTCATTAGGACTCAGGATCGTCTCCTAGAAAATCACAGTCATTGGGGCATTTATCATGACAGCATAGATATGAAATGAAGAATGTCTGCATGTTTGCTTGATCCAGTTGATACTCAAGCCTCACATTTCCTGACTTCAGACAGGAATCAAGGGTGGTACTACATGTGCTCGTGTGCTGTGGCTGTCTATGTACAAAATCAGTACTTGGTGGACCGCAGCAGATCATCGAATAAAATTCCTTATATTCAAAAGGCAAAACAGTTTATAAATATATCAAGAACACACACAGACACACCCACACAGGCACAGACGTACCATGCTAGAAAATGTTATTGGTGAACATCAATTGTTCTCAGTGATTATGAAAACTCAGATTATGAGTTCTCATCTCATATCTCAGTGGTGATTCAGTTCTCAGAATTTAAATCTTATGATTAAACAGAAATTCTCCACTAGCATTGTTAGGAATTTCAAATTAGCAATGAAGGTACTGACTCTGGTTTTCATAGACTTCTGTGATTTTAGTCACAGAAATGAGAAATATATATTTAATCTCAGTCAAGTAAATAGTGTTTAATGACGTCTTATTTTCCATGGTTGTATATGCTATAAAATTTTAATGCAAACTTATAAACCGAAATTATTATTTCAGTTTACTCTTCTTAAAACTTTAAGAGTCCCATTTCACCCATCACTGGCCCACGCATAAGATTTTTCTTCATCTTCTCCTCCTCTATTGCTGGTTTAATTCCTCCCTTTTTTCACAGACAAATTCATTCGAAAAGTACTCTACCTCCTGTCATCATTTCCTCATTATCCATAAGTACAACTCATTACAATCTGACTTTATCTTATCAAGATTCTATTGAAACTAGTCTCACTACATCTCTGGGGTTTCCCTAACTGCAAAGACAATCCTTTAGCCTTGATTTTCCTTAATTTCTAAGTAGTATCTCTTTCTACTAGATATAACCCACCTCTTGAAAAGACTTTCTGATGAATTTCTTGAAAAGAACATTCCCGATTCCCTATTATTGTGATAATTCATGTTACACTCGCTTCCTTTTACACAGTCTTTAAATTTTGTTTCCCAGATCTCCATGAAGATCTTTTCCTTGTCTTTACCTGTCCATTTCATGGGATCATACCCATTTGTTTCTTTCATTTATTGCCAAACTCAGGGAAATTCAAATGTCAATATAAGTCTGGTCTTCTAACCTGAGACCCAATATACTGAATCCTTTGCTTAACAAGGGCCTGTGGATCATCCCAATACCTCAGAGACTTTTTTTTTTTCTTTCTGATTTTCAAATGATTTTCTGTCTTTCCAAAATGATTCTCCTCTGGGTAATCTGTACTGCAATGGACAGAAACCACCTCAACTGTTGTCCCAACTAACCAAACCAGGAACTCTCTCTCCTCAGTGCCCGTGCCCTGTTATCTAGACAAGTTACAAAGTTCTGTGGGTTTTCAATGGGTGCTACTCATTCTTCACTCTTCCAACTTCTCTGTTGTTTCTTCCTTCGATTTCTCATCTTTTCTCTGAAGACTTCTTAGTGGGACCACTGTTTTGAATCTGGTTTCTCACTAACCTTCTTTAACAACTACAATAATTTTAGGTTTTAGAGAGACAGAAAGAAAATTTGACAGAGAAGAGAGGGGTATGGAGAGAAAGGTTTCTGCTGCTGCTGCTAAGTCACGTCAGTCGTGTCCGACTCTGTGCGACCCCATAGACGGCAGCCCACCAGGCTCCCCCGTCCCTGGGATTCTCCAGGCAAGAACACTGGAGTGGGTTGCCATTTCCTTCTCCAATGCATGAAATTTAAAAGTGAAAGTGAAGTTGCTCAGTTGTGTCTGATTCTTCGCGACCCCATGGACTATAGCCTACCAGGCTTCTCCGTCCAAGGAATTTTCCAGGCCAGAGTACTGGAGTGGGCTGCCGTTTCCTTCTCCAAGGCTTCTGCTGTAACAATACAATGGTGTAATTTCTAAGACTGTGGGTTATCAGCAATTATATGAAAAAAATGTACATTTTGGGGAAAAATGTGCTTTTAGAAAATGAGTTTCTAAATAGTAAAATATCCGTTTCCACATAGAAATTTGAATGACAGAGATTTTTCACATCTGTATATCCACACTGAGAAGATCTTCAAATTAAAGCAGCGAATATGTATTCTAGGGAGGTCCTTATTTGCTAGAATAAATATATCAATAAGATCCTTGGAATATGTTCTTGAAGGTCATAAGGTCCCTAGGAAATATGCATTAGAAAATGTGTGTTGTTCTACTAATCACCAGGTTTCTGTTTGTTAAGCCAAGCATGGAAGTTTAAAGAGAAAAAATGAATTGTTTAGGGGAACTCAGGGGAAAAAAAATGTTAGCAGGTCTTCAAATGATGAAAGATAGAAGTGATAAATTACATTGCAGAGAAAAGGAACTTTGCTGCTAGAACAGAGATTCCAAATTAGAAATGTCATGAAAATTTCCCTGATATAAGTATAATGTGAATCTTTCCCCCTAGTCACTCTTCTTCCAAAGAACTGTTGACATGAGGCAAACTTTAGTCTTTTCTCACTTGATCTTATATCAGTTAACTCTATGTGTTCTTGAGGTATAGGAGAAACAAAATGGCAACATAAAACCTAGCTTTCTCTCCTCTCAACCTATACTCTGTGGTCCTCTATTTAAATTACTCTCATCTGATGTCTGTGATTGTCTGATTCTTCCATTATACAGTATTATTCTTACAGGACAGAGGCCACACACTCATCATCTATCACTCTCTCCACAAACTCCCACTTGTTTCATCTCTTCAGAATCTAAAATAATGCTTTAGATACAGCACACCAGCCACTTTTTAAACAGTACTTTTAAAAGTGACAAAACACCAAGCATCTTAATTTTTAAACCCCATTTTCTCTAATAACTCTGTTGCTATTACCCATTTTTATGGAATAAACCAGAAAATAAAAGAGACATTTTCAAGCCTTTAGAATTAACTTATAGTTAAAATCAACCTACTAAAGAAACAGAGAAACTTTAAAATATACCTCTTATCTGCTTAAGGAATAAAGCAGCCTGAAATAAAATGCCATTTGCCTAGTTTTTGAGGAATTCTTCCCAAGTTTGGTGTAGAAGAATAAACTTTTCTAGGAGCTGTGGTAAGCCTTAGGAACGAGTATCTCTACACTCCTTTATCTTCTAAACATAACCTTAAAATAAAATGGATTAGCTCTATTACCTGCAGCCCCACTATTTCATTGCTTCTGGAAATAGATCATTTGCCTACGAAAGACTTTAAGATGTTTCACAGGTGTTATTTTGTATCTTGCAATTTCTTACTATTATTTATATCTACAAGCATTGCATTCTCCAAAATGTTTTTGAAGTCAGAATTTCAGTACCTCATTAAGGGTCGTAAACCAAAAAGTGTCACTATCACAAATTATTGCTTTATAAATATTCTAAAACAAATGTACCTTGTGATTATTATTTAATCAGAAAATAATATGTTATTGGATGGGAATTCTATTATTTTCTGAGTTTATGAAAGAAAGTCTATTCCGTACAGAATCACATTTCAAAATATAAAGATTGTTTTCTGCTTTAATAGCTCTGTTATAAACATTGCCATATATTAAGGTTTATTCTAATTCCAGACCAATACATGGACATTGTGTAAAATAAACAGCTTTTTTAAAAGCAAACTGAACAAAGTGTCTTGCAGCACGAATGAACAATTATCATGTTTCTTCATCTCCTGGAAAAGTTCTTACTGTAGCTGTAAGCCCCAGTGAGTTATAGTTCTCTTATACACATAAAAAAAGATAATGGTTATAAGTCCTCTATGTGAGTTTCAACTTTCACCTCTCTTTCTAAAGTTAAAAGTTAGCTTCCAAGGCTTTTAGAAGGCTGCTGCCCTTTTCAAACTGCATTTCTAGTACATCAGTCTTATTGATTTATTCATAGTAAATGTTACCCGCTCATTCTTTGTGTGTGAAAATGAAGAAGGCTACATAAGTGCTTCCCAAATCCTGGCAACCATCTCAGATGTAACTTGGCTAAACAGTGAAAACGTATTCTTTCTGATCAGGACAATGGACAGGCTGAAGAGGGAAAATGGGGCTCTCAGTGCCAACTAGGAGAGGTCATAAATTCTAGTTTACCACCAATAGCAAATGTGAAATATTTTACCATTCCAGGAACTGTTACTTCCAGAAAATGATAGAGCCTATCCACTAATGAAGGCATTGATCCTGAACTGAACCATGAGTGCATGATGTAAATTGGAGGAATCTTTTTGGAGAAATCCATTTTTGAGTCTCAAAGTCCTTCAGTTTAATATAAATGAATGAATATCAAAAGAAACAAGTGAGGCAGCTTTACTACCCAAAATACAAATTTGCAAAGAGGAAAAAAAAATTAGACCTCTTATGGTTATACTAAGATAGTTCATCTCTCTTTATTTGCGTTTATTCATTCATTTTATTTCTAACTTTTTAGCCCTGAATTTGCATTGTATATTTTATTCCATGTGACAATTTATGCTGAACTAACTGATATGCTATTACCTAAAGGTTTATAAAGTAGGGAAAACCTGAAAAACATTTTTTGACCAATAATAAAAAAAAATATGTAATAGGTTCAGTTCAGTTCAGTCGCTCAGTCATGTCCAACTCTTTGGAACCCCATGGACTATAGCACGCCAGGCTTCCCTGTCCATCACCAACTCCTGGAGCTTGCTTAAACTCATGTCCATTGAGTTCATGATGCCATCCAACCATTTCATCCTCTGCCAACCCCTTCTTCTCCTGCCTTCAATCTTTCCCAGCACCAGGGTCTTTTCCAGTGAGTCAGTTCTTTACACCAGGTGGCCAAAGTGCTGGAGTTTCAGCTTCAACATCAGTCCTTCCAATAAACATTCAGGACTGATTTCCTTTAGGATGGATTGGTTGGATCTACTTACAGTCCAAGGGACTCATGAGTTGTCTCGAACACCACAGTTCAAAAGCATCATTTCTTCAGTGCTCAGCTTTTTTTATGATCCAACTCTCACATCCATAAGTGACTACTGGAGAAACCATAGCTTTGACTAGACATAGTAGACTAGATATAATAGGTAATAGACTAGATGTAACAGGTAAGTTCACCTTTTTATTATCTTTATTGCTTATCCATTTAAAAGAAAAGCAAGAAGCTAAGAGGATTTGATCCAAGTAGTTTGATCCCCAGCACCCATTCTCTAGTTCAATATTTAGAAAGATAACAATCAAATTTATGAGAGAAACAAATGATGATATTATTATTTTCTTTTTTTTTTTCTTTTTTGTTGTTGTTTCTGCTTTTTTTCCATTTATTTTTATTAGTTGGAGGGTAATTACTTTACAATATTGTAGTGGTTTTTGTCATACATTGACATGAATCAGCCATGGATTTACATGTGTTCCCCGTCCCGATCCGATCCCCCCTCCCCCCTCCCTCTCTACCCTCTGGGTCATCCCAGTGCACCAGGCCTGAGCACTTGTCTCATGCATCCCACCTGGGCTGGTGATCTGTTTCACTATAAATAATATACATGATTTGATGCTGTTCTCTCGAAACATCCCACCCTCACCTTCTCCCACAGAGTTCAAAAGTCTGTTCTGTACTTCTGTGTCTCTTTTTCTGTTTTGCATATAGGGTTATCGTTACCATCTTTCTAAATTCCATATATATGTGTTAGTATGCTGTAATGTTCTTTATCTTTCTGGCTTACTTCACTCTGTATAATGGGCTGCCGTTTCATCAATCTCATTAGAACTGATTCAAATGAATTCTTTTTAACGGCTGAGTAATATTCCATGGTGTATATGTACCACAGCTTCCTTATCCATTCGTCTGCTGATGGGCATCTAGGTTGCTTCCATGTCCTGGCTATTATAAACAGTGCTGCATTGAACATTGGGGTGCATGTGTCTCTTTCAGATCTGGTTTCCTTGATGTGTATGCCCAGAAGTGGAACTGCTGGGTCATATGGCAGTTCTGTTTCCAGTTTTTTAAGAAATCTCCACACTGTTTTCCATAATGGCTGTACTAGTTTGCATTCCCACCAACAGTGTACGAGGGTTCCCTTTTCTCCACACCCTCTCCAGCATTTATTGCTTGTAGACTTTTGGATAGCAGCCATCCTGACTGGCGTGTAATGGTACCTCATTGTGGTTTTGATTTGCACTTCTCTGATAATGAGCGATGTGGAGCATCTTTTCATGTGTTTGTTAGCCATCTGTATGTCTTCTTTGGAGAAATGTCTGTTTAGTTCTTTGGCCCATTTTTTGATTGGGTCATTTATTTTTCTGGAATTGAGCTTCAGGAGTTGCTTGTATATTTTTGAGATTAATCCTTTGTCTGTTGCTTCATTTGCTATTATATTCTCCCAGTCTGAGGGCTGTCTTTTCACCTTGCTTATAGTTTCCTTTGTTGTGCAAAAGCTTTTAAGTTTCATTATGTCCCATTTGTTTATTTTTGCTTTTATTTCCAATATTTTGGGAGGTGGGTCATAGAGGATCCTGCTGTGATTTATGTCGGAGAGTGTTTTGCCTATGTTCTCCTCTAGGAGTTTTATAGTTTCTGGTCTTACATTTAGATCTTTAATCCATTTTGAGTTTATTTCTGTGTATGGTGTTAGAAAGTGTTCTAGTTTCATTCTTTTACAAGTGGTTGACCAGTATTGTTTTGTAGAAAGCAAATATGACCAGAAAATTTTCTTATTGTTTAGTGCTGACCCGATTAGTCAGTAATGTGGCAGTGGGGCCAATGTGTAGTGAAGGATGTTCTAAGTTGATTCTTCGTACCTCAGTGTTAAATATAAATCACCAAGGAGCACCTAACATTTGAGATAAGCATGTAACAGGAAATGACAGTGACAATGTCAATATGCTAAATGAACAACAGAAACAATGTTTGTAGGTGAGGAAAAAATGCAGAGAAAATATATGTAAAGGGGAAAAACATGGTCCTCTAAAGAAAGAGAAAAAGAAAGGAGACAAAAAAGAAAGGTAAGAGGAAGGAAAAAGAAAAAAGAAACATCGAAGGAAACTCAGGAAAAAGAAAACATTAATATACATTATAGGAGAATTTTTTTTTTTTAAATAGAGAATCTGACAGAAAAATCAAGGAAATCCAATATGAAAGGTAATAAAATATTAATAACTAGAAAAATATAATTTTCATTTTTTTGCTTTTTAATATCAGGATAAATATGTAACTTACCTAGTTGTTCAATTGAACTAATTTGAAGTTCTCAGCTAATAATTCTAATAACTAATGTAAATAATATTGACTATAACATTAGCTGAGTTTTTTTTTTTTTTTTTCTTCTTCTTCTTCTGATTTCCATTAAAGTCATCCTTAAAAATTCAGTTCCTGGGACTTTTCTCAAGAAATGGATGGTATATTACAACCATTTATGGTTGTGCAGTGTCCATCCACATATATGCCCTATTACCATACATAAAAAGTCATGTCCTCTTAAGTAGAAAAGAAACATTTTGCATAGAACCAGCTTTACACATTCAAAGGACTACAAAAGAACATGTATACACTAAAGTTGGCATCATTCTGGAAAATCTCTGTGGTCTGATACAAAGGATGATGTTCCTGTCACAACAGAATGCTTATAACATTTTTATTTGAAGAAATTCTGCAGAATTGAATTTATACAATATTTTAATTGTACAAACAGATTGTTGGTACAGAGATTTTTACTTAAATACATTGTCCATCATTACTAGAATGCATAATATTATATATCACTATTCTCTACTCATGAATGTTAGACTTTAAAAGAATGCTTTACCTGAATGGTGATTTCTTTAAACTTTGTTTATTTCATATATTTTATGTGAAAGTGAACAGTCGCTCAGTCGTGTCCAACTCTTTGTAACCCCATGGACTGTAGCCCACTAGGATCCTCTGTCCATGGGATTCTTCAGACAAGAATACTGGAATGGGTAGCCATTACCTTTTCCAGGGGATCTTCCTGACCCAGGAATTGAACCCAAGTCTCCCTCCCTGCAGGCAGATCCTTCACTGCCTGAGCCATTAGGAAAGCCCATTTGGACATTAATAATAAGCTAATAATCAATAAAGAAAAGATAAAGTAAATTGTAGGAAAAGTAAGGAAAACATATTCTTCAGGAACTATGCTCAAATGAAATGACTTTTAAAAGCACAAAGATAATAAGTTATGATATTGATAAGATTTTATGTAAGCATGTTTTAAAAATCATCCATTTGAATTCAAGAGGGAGAGGAAGGATAAAAATCTGTTTTCCTCTAAGATAGCTTTCTTTAATTATGGATTATTCATTATTTAGGCTAGTTTTCCTTTTATTTATGCAGAATTCTTATCTCATGATAATCATATACTATATCAACATTTTGAATTCTTACTATGGGAATGATACTAAGATCTATTCAGCCCCCAAATATTTTTACAATACTTCCATTCATCTTTTGGGCTTCTCTTGTGGCTCAGTTGGTAAAGAATTCACCTACAATGCAGGAGACCTAGGTTCGATACCTGGGTTGGGAGAAGGGAATGGCTACCCACTCCAGTATTCTGTCCCGGAGAATCTCATGGACTGTATAGTCCATGCGGTTGCAAAGAGTCAGACACGACTGAGTGACTTTCACATCATCATCCGTTCATTTTCGGCTGTACTTCCCCAAATGTGTTCCAAAACTTTTCCATTTTTCTGTTTCATATTCACTGATATTAATCCCACATATTTATTGAGAAATCAAAGTTATCTAAAGTGACGTCTGTCCTCATACTCTACTATATAGCTCCTTCTTCCTACCCTCTAGCCTCAGGCCAGAAAGCATCTGCACCACTGCCAAAAACTAATTTCTCTACTTAAGTTTTCAGTTACAGACCAATCCAAGCCCTGTATGCTTCAGTTCTCATTCTCCTTTATAACTTTAATTTCATCAAACAGGTAACTTTTAAATTCGTCAACCAACTAACACAGAGATGATCACTGAACACTGAAGCTATTATTTTACCTCTCAAATACGGCCCTTCTTTTAAATGACTAATATCTAAGGATTAGTATCTCCCAATCACTGCCTTTCCATGCCAACTCTATTCTTTCTTTAACTACCCCCATCTTCCAAATTCCTTCCTCTCAGCCGTCAAAAATTATCAGGAACTCACGTAACTAATAGTTGTTTCCAAGCCTACATTTTCCTTAATTTCCCTGAAGACAGTTCTGTTTCCCCTTACTCGTTGAAAGACCAAGTCTTCACTTCCACCTGCCTTGCTCATGAGTGAATGCGGTGTGTGCATTTCCAACTGTCTAAGGTCGCTTGCATATGGTTGTACTTTCTTATTTTAACACAATACATCTACATCTAAATTTAAGATTATAAAATGATGTCTTTACACTAAGCTCAACGACAGGATCAAGTCCTAGGTACCAAGAAACTATTTCAGCCCCTTCTCCAATCCTGGGACCCAGAACAGATTAGGATGAGGGCTTGCTGGAATGACACCCTCAGACCACAGCTAGGAAAAGAAAAGCCCCGTTGTTCCTCACATTTATCACCTGTGTTCTCTGGAGGGCAGTGAGTCCTGGAGGCTTTTAGGTGGTAAGAATGACCTGCTGCGGGACAAGGAAACCCCAAGTTCTGCAGTAGTAGATGCGGGTCGTCCATCCCTGAAAGTGACTTTATTGAGAGAGATGGTGTCCAGAGGGTAGCGGCCACCCTGGAGCCATGCGCATCTCCAAAAGCGGATCATGGTAAGAGGTGCCAGTTTCTTGGGAAGCATCTGAGCAGTCTAGTCTGCGAGCGTTTGTCTCTGGTGTGATGGAGACCGTGCTCACTGGCTCCTTGTGTTCCAGCCACCTGCAGACAGAAGCACCGCTTGACTCAGAAACACAGCCACCGTCCGCCTTTCCCTGGAGAGAAGCTCGCTCTCAGCGCGTTGGAGGCGGTGATGCGCTCCACGCGGGCCGCGGGGAACTGGACCTGCCCGCGTGTCCCACGCAGCGTGGCCGGCGGCCCCTCCCAGACCGCGGGGCCGCGCCTCAGTGCCCGGGCTCCGGCTTCAGCAGGAGGGACTCCGGCATGTTAGCTCGTGGGTGGACGCCAGGACGACTGGTCGGGGATGTCCAGTCCGTCCATCTCCACCAGGAGGTAGTTGAGCATCTGCCCCCTTCGGAGCTGGAGAAGCAGGACACGCGGGTGGAGTGCTTCTTGCTCCGGGCGTGGATCCCTGCGGTGTATGCATTGCGGGGCGCTGGGTGGAGACCTCGCTCCATGGACTCCAGGCGGTTCCTTATAGGAACAGCACCAGTGACTCATGGACTCCAAGCGGCTCCTTGCAGGAACAGCACCAGGGACTCGGGAGCTACTGCCTTGGCCCGCAGGGTCTTCCCACCACGGCCCGCCGGGCAAGAAGGGCTGACTCCTCTTCCCATCATCTCCGAGATGGAGGGGCATTTCCAAAGAAGTCCCCAAGGAAACTGGAATCCAGACCTTGCTTTCGATATTCAGATCACCTGCAGCCGCTGGAAGCTTCTCTCAAATGTGTCAGTATTTGTAACCTGCATTCGGTACATCAAGGCCAGCCGAGGCCACCCGGACGCCCCGGCTCCGTGTTGCAGGTAGACTTTAACCATATCTCCGCGCGGCGCTGTCTGAACCCACCTCACTTTTTTTTTTTAATTAAATTTTATTTTATTAGTTGGAGGCCAAATACTTCACAACATTTCCAGTGGGTTTTGTCATACATTGATATGAATCAGCCATATAGTTACACGTATTCCCCATCCCGATCCCTCCTCCCACCTCCCTCTCCACCCGACTCCTCTGGGTCCTCCCAGTGCACCAGGCCTGAGCACTCGTCTCATGCATCCCACCTGGGCTGGTGATCTCTTTCACCATAGATAATATACATGCTGTTCTTTTGAAACATCCCACCCTCACCTTCTCCCACAGAGTTCAAAAGTCTGTTCTGTACTTCTGTGTCTCTTTTTCTGTTTTGCATATAGGGTTATCATTAACATCTTTCTAAATTCCATATATATGTGTTAGTATGCTGTAATGTTCTCACTTCACTTTGATCTTGGCCAGCATCTCGTGGGCAAAGTTGGTCTGGGAAATGGTACGTCTGCTGATGCTGACCGGATGCAGTAGGCTCCCGAGAAGAGAGATGACGCAAGGTGAGTAGATGCTCCCGGTACAGCTGGCCGTTCCTAGCCTTGAACCTTCTCTCCTCTGCAACATCTTCAAGGGTTCTCCCCTGGGACTTATTATTGTTTTTAGTCCTCCGCTTCCTACTTGAGGTGTTAAAATAGTAAGTACCACCTAGAAGGTTCCAGAGTCTGACTGGATTCTGGACTAGAAGTTTTTTCCAACAGCAATCCCCTGATCCCATCAAAGGCAGGTGTTACCATACCAGCTGGCAGTTGCAAGCTCTTAGCTTCTGCCTCCAGCCTAGGCAACACTGGCCTGAAGCAGGTGGACAAAATTTAGCCATCTCCTCCCACCTGAGTGAAGAGACCTGGTTTCCAGCCCCAGCCTAGGAACTGAAGCCTCCTAGAATACCACCCAGGCCCTGGGAGGGATTTTCTTTCTTTTCTTTTTCTTTCCTAGCTGAAGTTCTTTTTGTTTTTAGAGCAACTAAGAAACATTTAGTATGAAACCTGTTTTAAAAAGGAGCATAGTAGAAGTGAAAAGTTCAAAACATGATTCACTAGATTATGAAAATACAGTTAAGAGCTGCAAGAATAAATAATCCCTGAGCTTGAAAAAATGTCAAAAGAGGTGACCTAATCTGAAAATCAAGCACAGAAGTAAAAAATGAAAGAGAGATATAACAGATTCCATGACCTTTGTGATAATATAAAAAAACAGCCTAACATGTATGTTGTTCAAATGCAGAATGAGAGGACTGAAAGAAGGACAGAAGCACAGTTGGAAATTTAACACCAGTAATTCTTAGAATTTGGTGAAAAGCATAAATTTATGGATTAAAGAAGGACAGTGAACTGCCAAAAGAATAAGTAAAAGCAAAATTTTTAACTGACAAGAATCCTGAATAAAAATATGTAAATACTCTTAAAACTCAACAATAAAAGGGCAATCTAAGAAATGGGCAAAAACCTTGGATAATTCACAAAGAAAGATGTAAAGTGTGAAATAAAGATGAGAGAAAAGTTCAATGTTATTCTTAAGGAAAACTTTAAAGTCAAATATATATATATACACACTAGAAAGGCTAAAATTTAAAAGTCTGTTAACAACAAATGTTGGTCAGGATTCCTAACAACTAGTTCTCTCATACATGCTGATAAGAATGTAAATAATACACCTTCTATTACAAAAAAAACCCCACCAAATTTGGTTGCCTATTATAGAGGCATACATAAAGGTATATAACTGTCCCTAAAATTCTGCCTACAAAGATCAGTGAAATTCCGTGTCTACAAATAGTCTGACACAAGAATATCTAGAGCTGCTTTATAGAAGAGTAAAAAATGTGAAGTGGCTCTGCTATCCATAGGAAAATACATAAATATTCTGTGGTAAATTCATATAACAAAAATACTGCTCATCAGTAACAATAAGCTACTAATACATATAAAAATAGATGCATCTCACAAAAATGTTGACAAATGAGTCCAATTCAAGAAATTATGATTTCTTGAAATGCTGTATGATTCCAAATGCTGTATGATTCTGTTTGTAATGTATTCTAAAACAGGGAAAACCAATCCATGATGGAAAAAAATTATGACATTTATAAAGAGGTATAAAAAATTATACCTCTTTAGAGGGTGAAAATATTGATGAAAAATAGCCAAATGTTAACTTTCTGAGGTGATGGAAATATTCTTAGTATATGCTTTTATCAAAACTCAATAAATTATACATTTAAGCTCTGTTCATTTCACTCTAACTAGATTTTGCTACCAAAAAATAAAAAGTAAACAAATATTGAACTCTAGTTTGTAGGTTTCCTTTTTATTTGTTGTTTAGTAGTATGTTACCCATTTTGAAACTGTATTCTGCTGGCTGAGTTAAAGCAAACGTGTAATGAGGACCAGATTTCTCACTGGTTTGGAAAGGAGTTAAAAATGTTAAAAAGAAAAATATATCTAGAAGGGATCCTAATGTGTTGGATGAAATTAGAGACATCAATAAGAGTTCATTAGCTGTGTTGTTGTTCAGTCGCTGCATCATGTCTGACTCTTTGAGACCTCATGGACTCCAGCACGCCAGGCTTCCTTGTCCTTCACCATCTCCCAGAGCTTGCTCAAGCTCGTGTCCATTGAGTCAGTGATGCCATCCAACCGTCTCGTCCTCTGTCAACCCCTTCTCCTCCTGCCCTCAATCTTTCCCAGCATCAGGGTCTTTTCCAATGAGTCAGCTCTTTGCAGTAGATACAGAAATATGCATATGTTCAAGTTCTGTTCACTGGTAAGGCGTAGAAGCTATGAATATACACAGTGTCCAGTTGTATTTTCTAAGAACTCTTGCCAATAAAAAAGGAACAAGGAGTGTAGCTAATAATAGGGCTGAGCCAGAGAAAGTGATATGCATGTCTGGGCTATCCTGTAGTTTCAGGCATTAAAGCACCAGAGAATCATAGAGGCAGGTCAGGGGAGGGCCGCATGCTCTGAGAGAGCAAGAGATAAAGAATGTTAAAGTAAAAAAGGATAACTGTCAACAACTGATGAGTGTGAAAAAAGCATGAAGCAACTTATCTGTAAATTTGAAACTAAAACAAGATGAAATGTGGTAAAATATATTGTAGTCAATGTCTTAAAAAGGATTGAAAGCCACTAGACTACTCTAGCCAGTGTAACTGAATTCACCCCTGGAATTCTGACTGCATCCTTCTTTTAGTAACGCTTGCACTATGAATGACACCTATTTCCTACATCTCCATCACAAGCAGTCCCTCAGAGTTCACCTGTTTTCTTCTCCATGTGACTTTTTAGCTGACCATCTTTGCACCTGACTGGGTGGACCACTCAGGTATAATTTATAAGTGCTTCCCTTACATTATTCTTACTTTTTTTGTATGTCTTTTGTTTTAAAGTGTTTGTAGCTCTGAAAGGGAGAAATGCTATTTCTACAGTTGCCAACCCTCAGAGCTAACTACTTTGTATGAGCCAAGCAGGTTCTTAATATTTTCAGTGTGATTGTTTCTCATATGAAAAAAAAAAAAAAAACCACAACATATATTAGAAAATCAAGTTTTTTCAGGGTTTGGATTACTTTATAACTTTTTGAAGTTGAAACTCATTTCATTCCTGCAGTTGTGTTTTAACTTGTGAATTACTTTAATAGCTCAAACATCAGTCAGTTCATGACATTGCATTTGCTACTCTGTCTTGTAGGATATAGCCTCTATTATGCCATCAAAACATTTTCACACCTTGATTCTATGTTGATCACATTTATCAAAATTATCCAATTTCCTGGTCCTTGCCAGATATAACATGGTCTTTGTGGGCAGATAACATTATTATATGAAAGACTTTATCTTTAGTGGATTCTGTACTGACAAGAGCAGAGAGAGTGAACAGATGCGTTCAAACTCCAGTGACCATCTGCTGGGCCGTGAGCAGCCCTCCTGACGGAGGAGCAGTCTGCAGAGTGCTTACTCATAAAACACCCATTTTGTGAATGAAATGGTTTTAGTGGTCTCTGAGGCCATCGCTTTGTCACTCTCTGTCAGCACTAAAATTAATGTGGAAATAAAAGTAAACAAAGCATCTTTCCTTCCTGTGTTTCCAAAAATTTATCGACTTGTTTAAACATCTAACTCTACTGCAAGCAAACATGGTTTTATTATAATTGCATTTAAATCTTGATGGAAAACAGAAACTTCTCATCAAATAGCTTTTCCTCTTTCAGATTATATATACAAGCTTACAACTGAACTCTAGTCTACTCTTCAAGTAGAAGACCCAGTTTTTTAAAAAAATTTATAGAGGTAATTTTCTCCTCTAGACATACTAACTGCCACATACTGATATTGGCATACAATGACATCACCTGCTAAAACCTGCAATAGTCTGCTAGGGCTAATCTAACATAACACCACAGACTGTATGGCTTAAACAACAGAAATTCATTTTCTCACTATTCTGGAGGTTAGAAGTCCAAGATCAAAGTTGGTTGGTTTCCGCTGAGGGCTGTACAGGAAGGGTCTTCTCCGGGTCTATCTCCTTGGCCTACAGAGGACGCTTTCTCACTGTGTCTCCCATGGTTGTCCTCTTGTACATGCCTGTGTTCTGTCCGCCTAAACTCCTTCAGAGCCTTTCTCACGTGAGTTATTTCCCTAGATCTAGACTTCACTTTATTCCCATCACTACTTAGTCACTAGATGTCATTGGTAGTCATTGGTAGTCATTGACTACCTTACTCAGTTTCTCCTCTTTTATACATTTAATACTTCACCATTTAATGGACTTCTGTTATAAGCTCAATATAGTGTTAATTGCTGGAGAGATAATAAATAAAAGTACATTATGAGCATGCATTTATATTATGAGGGTACACTTACCCTCATAATATATAATTGGGAGATGACCTCTGGTTGTGTTTACATAGGTATGTGTTGCAGGTGGTATTGTACAGTGACTGAAAGTGGTAACTGGTGAGTGTCTAAGAAAACTGGTTTAGCTGTAGTTGGTGTTAGCCATTCAGTCGTATCCAACTCTTTGCAACTCCATGGACTGTAGTCTGCCAGGCTCCTCTAGCCATGGAATAATACTGGAGTGGGTGTCCATTCCCTTCTCCAGAGGATCTGCCAGACCCAGGGATTGAACCCAGGTCTCCCACAGTGCAGGCAGACTGTTTACCATTTGAGCCACCAGGGAGAAAGAAAGAGAACTTTAAAAATGCCTCCTCGGAGATATTTTAGTCTAGCAGGAGGAGAGCTGCCATCAGCTGAGGTGAGGAAAACAGCAATTGAAACAGGTTTGGAGTCAAGGAGTTCAGAATATCAATTTTGGAAATGCCAAATTTGGTAGGCTAATTAGAAACATTAAAAGAAAAAAAAAGCTAATAGGCTCTCACATGTTTTAGTCTGAAATTCCTATAGAAGTCTGGTGAGAGATCAAAACTGAAGGTTACTAGGGTTGGATAAGATCACCAAGAAAATAAGTGCAAAGAGAAGAGTAAGTCAGTGCACACCAAACAGGAGAGCTTTAGAGGTAAAAGAGTTTTTACTTTTTCTCTCATTTACCCTCATAATTTTCACTGATGACAGATGGTAAAGAGTCCACCTTCTGTGCAGGAAACCTGGATTCCATCCCTGTGTTCAGAAGATCCCCTGGAAGAGGACATGGCAACCCACTCCAGTATTCTTGCCTGGAGAATCCCCATGGACAGAGGGGCTACAGTCCATTGAGTCACAAAGAGTCAGACATGACTGGGCGACTAAGCACAACCTTCATAACATATAGTTGGGAGATGACTGAGAAGGAGTGAAATGAAAGGACGGAGGGAAGTCAGGTGCCGGGAGTGTTCTGGAAACTAGTGAAGGAATTCAAAACCAGGCCTCTTGGATTGCAGGCAGATTATTTACCACCTGAGCCTCCAATGGATTTGAGATGATTGGAACTGCCAAGGGAAATTGTACAGAAAGGGGAAAATTGGCACCAAAGTTGCATTTTATCAGCCTGAAACTAATGATTAAAATAATTTAAACCACTAAAAATCTTGAAGGATTTCTCCAGCTGTTCTGAGGAGGAAGATGAGAAAAGGGCTAAAGTTGGAATCTAGCAGGTCAGGCACTGGGCGGAAATACAACAAAGGCTGTTCCTAAACTTTAGGATTTAAAAAATTCTTAGGTTTTATGATATTTCAAAATAAAATTTTATTTCTAGTGTTTGACAGATTTTAACAGCATAGAACCTATTTCTCTTTCCTAAAACTCAAATGTATATAGGTAAAGGCTTGTATAGAATAAGTTCATTCTGATGCTTTGGTATCATATGTACACTCCAAACTTTTTTCACTTTACCTTTTAACTTTACCTTCCTCAAGGCTCTCTTATAAATGCTGAGGTACAACACCCCTTCTCAAGTTTAAATCATTGCCCTGCATTTTCCTTTCATCCCCTAATTAAGGACCCTTATTGCAGGCTGATTTTCTCACATCTCAGAAGCCTCCATCACTGGCACATTCACTTCGGGACCTAGCTTGTCTCTACAGATTAAACTGAATTTCCTCTTATTGCTGGCCCTCCCCCAGGGGATCTTCCCGAGCATGAAGTCACATCTACCTGTGTCTCCTGCATTGCAGGCCGATTCTTAACCCACTGAGCCACCTGGGAAGCCCACTTTTTGACCTATATCTCCCTATTCTTCCAAGCCCTCAGTCCTGGGAAGCCACCATTCTACTCTCTGTTTCTATGTGTTCGGTGTTTTTATGTTTTAATGTAGGTGAGATTGTACTGCATGTATATTTCTTTGATAAACAGTTTTCTTATAATGGGTCTTAAAGCAAATCACCAGAGGGAAAGAGAACAGTCTAAACAATTTAGATATGGGCAGTGGCAAAGATTAGAGTGTTTTTAAATCAGCAGTTCTTGAACTTAAATTTCTGCCTTGCACTTCTGATAGCAAAATGAAGGTAATTCTGGCTTCAGATTCTAGCTTCATATTTTTGAGAGTAGGATCCTCCTATTTCTCTCACCCTCAACCTTATCCCACTACTCAAGCAATGTAAAGTGGTCTTGTAAACTTTGCCCCCTGTATCCATTATGTCTGAAAAGAAAATTGAATTTAACTCTGATGACGCAAATTAGACACAATAAAGCCGGCGGGGTTGGGGAGTGGGTCTCTCTCTCTTTTTCTCTTTATTAAACACTGAGACTCAAAGGAAATAATTTCTTTCCTAAGTATTATGTCAAGTCCTACCTACCTATGGCTTAGGATTTAGTTTTAGTCAAGTTTTCTTCTCAAGAAGAAGTTGCAGGTGAGGTGAGATATAGGTGTGCAATGAGGTGCAAAAACTAAAAATATCTCAGTAGACCTTTGAAGGAGAGAGATCTTTGTGTGATTAGAGGAAAAGCAATTCTTTACAGTTTTATAATCCTCTTTCCTAGTTAGACTGAGGTATTTATGAAGAAAAAGTGATTGTCTATTTCTTTAGATTTAACTGTTTTATAGTTATCTTAAGTATTGAAAACATGCTTACAGTCAACTAACAAATGGTTATTCACCATGTCACACAAATTCTAGCGCTGGACCAGTCAGTCTCAATTCTTCAAACCTATCAGATATCACTAATTCTAAGACACCTAGGTGTAACTGTATGTGTACATATCCACAAGTACAACAACTACATGGATAAGAAAAAAAAAAAAAAAGAAACCCATAAGGCCTGTATCTACTGGATCAGCAGTAATATCTCTCCATATAGTTCAGTAGTAATACCTCCCATATAGTTTTTATCTTTTATTTTTTTACGGCTGGATCCACTTTATTCTTGGACTTCCCAGGTGGCTGAGTGGTAAAGAATCTGTGCACAATGCAGGAGATGCAGGTTCAATCCCTCGGTCAGGAAGATGCCTTGAAGAAAGGAAATGAGAGCCCACTCCAGTATTCTTGCCTGGATAATCCCAGTCCAAGGGGTTGCTAAAGAGTCAGACACGACTGAGTGACTAAACAACAGCAACAGTACCTAATGTATATCCCACTTCATTCCTAACACCAAAATAAAGGCAAATGAAATAAAGATTAACATATAAATAGTGAGATATACTTGCTTCATGTATTTTTGTATTGTTTGAATTCACTTAGCAACACACTTTTCAAATAATTTTTAATATGGTAAAATATACATAAAATTTACCATTTTAACCATTTTTAAGTGTACATTTAAGTGACATTAGTACATTTACTTTGCTATGCAGTTATCACCAGTACCCATTTTTTTCCAGAAATTTTTATATTCCCAAATTGAAACACTGTACCCATCAAACTTCTCCACATTCTATTTTCCCCCAATTCTACTTTTTGTTTCTCTAAATTTGACTACTCGAGGTAATTCATATAAGTAGAATTGCACAGTATTTGTACTTCTGTGGCTTATTTCACTCAGCACTATCTTTTTTAGCATAAATATCTTTACAATGCATCCATGTTGTAACATGTGTCAGAATTTCCTCCCTTTTTTGAGGCTGAATAATATTCCATTCTGGTTTGTCTATCCATTCATCTACTTATGGACATGTGGGTTGTTGTTCCCACCTTTTGGGTATTGTGAATAATATTACTATTAACATAGGTAGATAAGAGAGAAGAGACCAGAAAGTTTATCCTCCCAGCCTCCCCCTACTCCATCCCTGTCCATAAGTCAGGAAGAGAGTTCTCACCAGAAACCAAATCCACCAGAAACTTGAACTTGTAGTATTTGAGGACTGCAAGAAAGTAAATTTGTGTGTGTGTGCGCACAGTTGCGCGGCCCTGTATGACTCTTTGTGACCTATGGACTGTTGCCCGCCAGGCTCCTCTGTCTATGAGATTTTTCAGGCGAGATTACTGCAGTAGATTGCCATTTCCTCCTCCAGGGGATCTTCACCCTCAGTTCAGTTCAGTTCAGTCACTCAGTCATGTCCGACTCTTTGACACCCCGTGGACTGCAGCATGCCAGGCTTCCCTGAGCATCACCAACTCCTGGAGCTTGCACAAACTCTTGTCCAGTGAATCTTGCCCACCCTAGTTTAAACCGTATGGTTTTGATCTGATTCCACTCATTATCCTATGATGAAATTTTGTATAAATTTTGTGTAAGTATTCATTAGAATTAGTTTTTTGTAAAGTCTTTAAAGAGGAATGATTATGGTTAAATGCTCCTTTAATTAACGTTCACTTACCTATTTCTCAGCAAGATAAAATAAAGCCTAATCAATCTGCTGCTGTAAAAATTAATGTCTTAGGTTTAATGATATAGGGGCAGTTCCTCCTGATAATAGCATTTATGTCATTCTTTAGCTTTATTCATACCTTATTTTTATATTGAACTAGCTTCTAAAATCTACCACTGAAAAGAGTGTGAAAGCTCCTGAATTAAGTTCTCTAGGGCAGCCTGTTCACTTTCTCCTAAGGGGAATGAAGTATGCATGTAATTGTGAAAGGATGATGCTCTTTATTTTTTTGTGAAGTAAATTGCATTTTGTGGTAGAGATGGGAGAACTCAGTCCTTTCAGAAACTGGCTGAACAAATTAAATCAGAATTTTCTTCTTGCCACCTCTTTGATTTCCCCAGTCCTTCTTAACTTTTTCTTAATGAATGTTGTCCTTTGAGCCATAACTCATCTGCTACAGAACATGCCAGTTCAAGTGAGGGTGGTAATTTCCTAAGGGTACTTGACTCAGAGAAATTCCAACAAAAAAACTAATTTTAAACTTAATGTTTGTTATAAATCACACCTAAGAAACCAAAGGGAGTTTTCCTTTTAAATGCTATTGAGACCAGAGTAAACTAGAAAGGAGTTTAGTAGTTGGAAAAGCAAGGCTGAGACTCAGAAGAAAACATCTTATGTTTATTTTGTGCTATTCTGTGGTAAATTAAGAAATCTTTTCATTTCTTCCCCCTTAATATATAACTTATCACTAATTTTATTAGGTGAACATATGAGCTGCTCTCCTCTTCAGAGTGCTGCCAGTAAGGAGGGAGAAGGGTGGTAATGGTTAACCAGCAAAAGAAAAATAAAATCCAAGAAGTCCTTTAACTTATTTTAAGATGAAGCAAAAAGAATCAGGTGTTTTTATTTTTCTTTTAAACAAAATAACATTATCTTTGTAAATTGAAATTCTAACCACTGATGAAGACAAAAAGAAGACAAGACCCTCTTCCAGAAACACATTTGTAATTAAATTGCTAAGAATCAGTAATACAGCTCCTTTCCCCTCCTCTAGTCGTTCCTTTTGAAGATCTTTCATCATATATATTTACTGCAAGGAAAAAATGAAGTTGGACAAATGAGTATACCAATACTTAATCATTCATAATTTTTCTAGTCTAGTAAAACTTCCCTTCAGAAGGTTGAGTGAAGGATAGCACATCATCATAGGAAGGATTTCAAAGCCTGTAGTCAGTGTCAACATTAGAATCATGGTATAGGACAAAGCCTCCAGAGTTTAGGCACAGCTAGTGTAAACCTCACTCTTGTTTTGATTAAAAACGTCATACATTGACATTTGGTGTTTTTGCATGTAGAGATGCAAGGTAGATGGTTCCAGCCATTAAAATATGTGATATGCAATGAATAAGTGCTACATTGAAATACATTAAAATAAACATGTATGTTACTACTCATTTCTGTATTTACATGTTTATGCTTAAACATATATAGGAAGCTGTACCTGCAGATAGAGACACTGTTTCAAAGGATTGACAGACTCAGATTTCCGCGTATTAGTTTTATGTCTCTGGGAATGTTGCTTAGTCTTTCTAAAACTTACGTTTCACTATATACACACACACACACATATTCTGCTGCTGTTTCTGTATTGTGCTCAGTTGAGCCTGACTCTTTGCGACCCCATGGTCTGTAGCCCACCAGGCTCCTCGGTTACCCAATATGTGAAATCCCCCCACCCCCTGCTCCTGGCAACCACCAATGACAATGATAGGCCCACAGACGATACTAGATACAGGTTTCCACCACAGCTATGTTTGAACTTTTGCAATTATCAATATTGTAAGGGCTTACAGAAGACAGTCTTCACAGGGAATTTCTAAAGTTGGATATACTAATCATCCCTTCTCTCCCCTATACTTATTAACGATGTGATTTTTAAAATGCTCTCACTCCTCAGTGCAATGCCTTATTTGATGCTCAGGTGTAAGTCCTAATTAGGTTAAGCTCATCCTGGTAATATGGTAATCAATGGTATGTACAGCAGCATCAATTTGGCAGTGACAGCAAAGAGCAAGTCCTCTGGTAAATTCTAGGAAGTTTTTCCTCATTATCATAAAAAATGAATTTCTACCTACAGCAAACATTGCCCTATTTGAATGTGACATCTGAAAATGAAAAAGTCATCTTTTAGAAACATAAGGAGAACTCACTTGAAAAATTATAAAGACATGATCATGAAATCAAAGTGTGAAGATAAAAATAACCAACTCTGGAGTAATTCTACCTCTGTATATTTTACTATGGGAGATCTTTTTGTTCTTAAATTTTAGCTCCTTTGGGTGGGATTTATCTTATTTTAAGTGGCAAGTAGTTTCACCCATTCATCAGAAGCAAGGGGCTAACTTCAGTATTTGACTTTTGGAGGCTGGTCATTTCATTTATGGGACTTACCTTGTGGCTCAGCTAGTAAAGAATCTGGCTGCAATGTGGGAAGCCTGGGTTTGACCCTGTGTTGGGAAGATCCCCTGGCGAAGGGAAAGGCTACCCACTCCATTATTCTGGCCTAGAGAATTCCATGGACTGTATAGTCCATGGAGTCACAAAGTGACGACTGAGCGACTTTCACTTTCATTTCTTTTATCAGGTGCAAAACATTTTAAAAGAGTTGTTGTGTATGCCTCAGAATAGAGACTGTATAATCATCAAGCTGTAGCATTAGGGAAAGTGGAAAGCCAAATTCAAGATATTGGTGTTTCTTGGTCAATTCATACCAACCATCTATATGCTTTTTTTGTGTGTGTAAAAGTAAAGATAAATATTCTGACTGAAATAATGTCCAACCTTTGGTAAATAAAATATTCCATATGTAACTATATATTTATAATGTTCATTATCTTGACTAACATTACTATCATGAAATGATCTGATAATTTTGTGGTCAAACAACTTCCACTCAGGATGTGTTTATGTATGTGTGTGCACATGTGTGTGTATTACTTTTAAAAATACCTACAGACTTTTGTTCATAGCAACTAGGTATATTAAGTACCCATCTTTATACTAAAAACAAAAAGAGTGGTGACTGAAATATGTTTAACTTAATCAGTTGGAAAGGAGGTGTAGAATATTCGAAAGTTGAAACCTCATTGTAAGAGGGATGCAGAGAGTTTACCAGAGCATTAAAACTCTTTTGCCTTGAAAACATTTGATAAAACTTAAAAACTTTCAGCCCACTGTGGATAAAACCCAGTCTACTGAATTGTGTGAACACTCATAAGAGACCCTTTGCTCCATTAAACTTGGGTACATAAGACTTAATCCTTACTGAAACAGTTAGCTATAATTGCCCAACCTTATTTCTAAAGTATACACAGTTCATGACTTCAAGGAGAACAGCCTTATATATAAGCCTTGGCTTTCAGGAGGGGAATGTTTGTTTTTTGTTTTTTTTTTCTTTAGATTTCATAATCGCAAGTAAACATCACAGCAAGTTCGCATACCAAATTCACACTGTCTGGATATCAGGCAATCTCAGGTGAACAATTTGTTGGAGGTGACGTTGCTGCCATGTGAAATGTAGAAATGGGAGCAATTTCTCTCCAGAGTAACTACCTTCAACGCTGGTCTCAAATTTTTCCTTTAACAGGTCTCACAATAAATGAGCTCATGGTGTAAACAATCCAATCAAAAAATGAGCAAAGGACCTAAATAGATATTTCTCCAAAGAAGAGAGACAGATGGCCAAAAGGCACATGAAAAGATGCTCAACATCACTAATTATGAGAGATGTGCAAATCAGCATTACAATGAGATATCACTTCACACTGGTCAGAATGACCATTATCAAAAAGTCTACAAATAATAAATTCTAGAGAGGGTATGGAGAAAAGGGAACCCTCCTACATTGTTGGTGGGAATTTAAATTGGTGCAGCCATTATGGAAAACAATATGAAGTTTCCCTAAGCAAAGTAAAGATAAAGCTACCATATTATCCAGCAATCCTACTCCTGAGTATATAACTGGAGAAAATCATAATTCAAGAAGATACATTCACCCTGATGTTCATTGTAGCACTATTTGCAATAACCAAGACATGAAGCAACCTAAATGTTCATTGGCAGCTGAATGGATAAAGAAGATGTGGTATATATACACGGTAAAATATTACTCAGCTATTAAACAGAACTAAATAATACCATTTGCAGAAATGTGGATGGACCTCGAAATTATCATGCTAAGGGAAGTAAGCAAGACAGAGAAAGACAAATATATGATATCACTTATATGTGGAATCTAAAAAGAAATTGATACAAATGAGCTTATACACAAAATAAATATAGGCCCCCATACAGAGAAAACAAAATTACAGTCACCAAGGGGGAAAGGAGGAATGATAAATTAAGAGTTTGGGATTAATGTATCCACACTACTATATATAAAATAGATAACCAACAAGTGCCCACTGTATAACACAAACTATACTCAATATTTTTAATAACCTATAAGAGAAAAGGATCTGAAAAAGAACAGATGTGTGTGTATATATATATATATATACACACAGGGTGTATGGAATTTAGCATATAAAATACACAAAACATCATTTATTGAAATAGAAAAAAATGTAATAGAGCATATCAAAAGTGCCAAAATAATGTCATCATTCACAGTTACCAATATAGACAAATATTTAAAGAGGATTAAAGAAAAAATAAGGAATGTCAGAAGAAAATGAAATAAAATGGTGTTCTGTAAATGTAAATATAAAATAAAGATATATTAATTAAAATGTATATCACTAAGAAAACTTGAATTTATTTCTCAATAATTTCTAAAAATGACTCTAAAGAAGAACTTACTAACATTGTAATAATATATTCAATTGAATCAATATTACAGTTGTTTTCTAGATGCTAAGTCATGTTTGACTCTCTTATCTTTTAATAAAGTAACAGGCCTAGATTTTGTTTTCCGTGAATTCTGCCAATTTCATAAGTTTCAGGCTTACTCAAACTATTTTAGAGCCTTTATCTTATGAGAAGCACAGCCTTGACCTAAAGACCCATGAAGACATAAACAAATGAAAAAAATTATGCCAATTTCATTCATGATTATGAATGTAAAAATATTAAATTAGACATTTGTGGTAGAATCATGAATCTGGAAATAAAATCAGATTTATTTCAGGATTGCAAGGTTTATTTAACATTATAAAATTAGATTGTCTAATTCACTAGCATGTTAGCAGAATAGTAATTCATAATGTTTACGTAATACGCCACAGAATAAGTATTTTCATAAAATTTCTCCATCTGTGACAAAAAGTTAATCTAATTATTCAAGGGTATTTCCATTGCCTGATAACCTTATCAGAATAATTAAATTGTATCTTGTATTCAAAAATATGATAAGCTTATTTTGAGCTCACTTAAGAGTTTAATATGGATTCACATTGTTGAGCAGGTGACCTCAGGGTCAGTTGCTTTCTCTCTCATCATGTGTTTGTTTTTTAATTGGAGTATGATCACTTTAAATGCTGTTCTAATTTCTTCTATACAGCAAAGTAAATCAGCTAAATGTATACATGTGTCCACTCTTTTTGGATTTCCTTCCCACCTAGGTCACCACAGAGCATTGAGTAAAGTTCCCTGTACAATACAGTAGGTTCTCACTTGTTATCTATTTCATATGTAATAGTGCATATATGTAAATCCCAATCCATCCCAACCGCTTCCCTGCCTGACTATTGTATAGAGTGCTGCAGTGAATATTGGGGTGCATGTATCATTTTGAATTGTCGTTTTCTTCAGGTATATGTTCAGAAGTGGGATTGCTGGGTCATATGGAAGATCTGCTGCAGAACGAAATGGCAACCGACTCCAGCGTTCTTGCCTGGGAAATGCCGTGGGCAGAGGAGCCTAGTGGTCAGGCCATGTGGTCACAAGAATCGGACACGACTTGGTGATTTAACCACAACCTCCACCATGGTAGTTCTATTTTTAGTTTTTTAAGGAATCTCCACACTGTTCTCCACAGTGCCTATACCAATTTACATTTACACCATCAGTGTAAGAGTATTCCCTTTTCTCTACACCCTCTCTAGTGTTTATTATTTGCAGATGTTTGATGATGGCCATTCTCACTGGTGTGAAGTGATACCTCATTCTAGTTTTCATCTGCATTTTTCTAACATTTGTTAGAAAATAGTGGTGTCATCATATGTTTATAAAATAAGGTGAACTTATATTATTCAAAAGGGGATATCTTTAACAGTGACTGGGAGGACTACTAATCATTCTGTTAAAATGCCAGGTTTAAGTCATTGTTGCCCCAGACAAGCTAGTCTAGTTGGTCATCCTTCAAAAGGATCCTTCTTGACCATAGCAATTTCTGTCTTTAGGATGGATCATAGAATATGAAAGAATACAAAGATTTAACCTGAGAAATTTTTAATGGGCCATCTTGAAATTACATGTATGACTTTTAAACAGCTTTATGTGTTGAAATTTTTCATACAGCTTATGGAACTGCAAGCCTGACTAGGAAATTTGGTCAAACATTTTGCTCATAAAGTAAGAAAGGATAGATTTTCATCAACAGTCATTGGTCTTTGCTACATAAAATATATTTAAAAATATGAAGCCAATATTATACTTAATCCTGAAATACTAAAAGAATGGGAACTCAAGACTAAAGAAAAGTGAGGTTACACACTCTTATTTAATATTATTTTGGAAATACTACCCAGAGATGAATGAGATATGAGGTACAAAGACTGTAAATGTATTCAAAAGTGCTATTATTTTCCATTAATATGATTATTTTTATAAAATGGCTAAATGCTATACATAAAGTGTTTGTGTTAGTTTCTCAGTCATGTCTGACTCTGTGTGACCCCATGGACTGTAGCCCACCAGGCTTCTCTGTCCATGGAATAGCCAGGCAAGAATACTGGAGTGGGTTAACATTCCCTTCTCCAGGAGATCTTCCCAACCCAGGGATCAAACCCAAGTCTCCCAAATTGCAGGCAAATTCTGTGGAGAATTTAACATGGATTCTGGATACAAAATTGACATTAAAAATGACACAATTACCCCAAAGGTAAATGGAATTAAAAATCACATAGATAATTTGCTTCAAAGCATAAATAAAATGAACACATTGTCTTGGTATCAGGTCATTTAAGTCTTTTTTTTGTATTCTTTCCACATCTTAATCTCTTTTGTTTCTATTAAGTCCTTATCATTTCTTCCACTTATCATGCCCATCCTTGAATGAAATGCTCCCTTGATAGCACCAGTTTTCTTGAAGAGATCTCTAGTCTTTCCTATTCTATTGCTTTTCTCTACTACTTTGCATTGTTCATTGAAGAAGGCTTTCTTATCTCTCCTTGCTGTAAATATTTCCTGGGACTCTGCATTCAGTTAGGTAAATCTTTTCTTTTCTCCCTTGCCTTTCACTTCTCTTCTTTCCTCAACTACATGTAAAGCCTCCTCAGATAACCACTTACCCTTTTTGCATTTCTTTTTCTTTGGAATCGTTTTGGTCACTGCCTCCTATACAGTGTTATGAACTTTCCCCCATAGTTCTTCAGGCAATCTGTCTACCAGATCTTGAATCTATTCACCACTTTCACTGTATAATCATAAGGGATTTGATTTATGTCTTGCCTGAGTGGCCCCATGGTTTTCCTTACTTTCTTCAATTTAAGCCTGAATTTTGGCATAAGACGCTCTTGGTCTGAACCACAGTCAGCTCCAGGTCTTGTTTTTGCTGACTGTGTATAAATCCAATTATATAGATAGCTTAGTGTAGATTAGGCTGTAGAATCAAATAAATTCCCCAAAGTGTACAATAGCAGGTGACAGAAGATATTAAATTTCTTTCTTATGAATCAACCTCATGAATGTTAATATTTTTTTAAGACAGATCTCTGCTGTACATTCATTGAAGGACCCACATTCTTCCCATCTTCTGGCTCTTTATACTCTGGTTACATCTATCAGAAAACAAATCATGGGTAATATAAAAAGGCACAACCACTTTTGAAAAGCCTAGAAATAGTCCCGATTTTCTATTGGCTGAAAATCAGTTCTACAGTAGCATCTATTAATAGTTTCAAAGAAGCCTGAAAAGTGAAATTAGACTGCGTACTCAGGAGAAAGAGAAGAACACTGGGTTTTGGTAACCACTTCTCTTGAAGAATTTTGTGATGTGGTCCTCTGATCCTACTTGCCTTACAATATCTCTTTCTATTTCTGGCCGCCTCCGAATCTCTTCTCTGGCTCTGTGAGTTACTACAATCCTTGACATTCACTTTCCTCAAGCATTTTTTATGTACTGGCACTTTTTTCTTTTTTCTTTTTTTTATTTTTACCTTACATTGGAGCATAGTTTGTTAACAATGTGTTAGTTTCAGGTGTAGAGCAAGGTGATTCAGTTATATGTGTCTATTCTTTTTCAGATTCTTTTCCCATTTAGGTTATTACAGATTTGAGCAGCATCCTCCATGGCATTTTATGACTAAATTCACTTTCCACCAAAAGACCATTGTTAGGAGCTGAGTTTTGTCTCCAAAAGGTCATATTTCTTAGTCCCAAATACACTACTTTAGAATATAACCAAACTTGGATGTAAGCTGTTTAAAGAGGAAAGAAAGAATGTGAAGTCACTCAGTTGTGTCTGACTCTTTGTGACCACATGACTGTAGCCTACCAGGCTCCTCCATCCATGGGATTTTCCAGGCAAGAGTACTGGAGTGGGTTGCCATTTCCTTCTCCAGGGGACCTTCCCGACCCAGGGATCAAACCCTGGTCTCCCACGTTGCAGGCGAGTGCTTTTACCATCTGAGCCACCAGGGAAGTCTGTTTAAAAAGGGGGTTCAGTTAAAATGAGGCTCTTAAGAGTGGAGACTAATCCAGCATAGCTAGTGTCCTTATAAGAAGAGGAAGAGAAGCTAGGAATGCCTGCATAGAGAAAAACGATGTGATGACACATCAAGAAGAAACCAAACTCTCGCTATAGCTGACACCTCTGTCACTTGTGTGACTTTCGTTAAGGGCTGACAGAGATGTGATGTATGAGCATATGGGCCAGCCTAAATCAAGTGAGGGCTGAGGCCAGAACAGTGGAAAAAAGCTAAGAAAACAGTGTGAAACTCAGACATCTAAATCACTGTAGAAGATTTCATGAGGAGAGAGAGGAGCATATTTCAGAATAGCCACAGCATAATGTGACCTGATGGATAAACTCTGAGGAGTGAAAGCTAATTGTTTCTACAAACTTTGAACGTATATATGGTTAGCTGATACTTTTGCACAATACCCAATACTGATGCATAGTTTTTGCGAACTACAATTGTAATCTTGTAGAGTGGGACCCTTATAGCCCGGCAGTATGCCTTGAAATAACATGCTTGTATTTTGCCCAAGCAAGCATAAATTTAAGATAGACACAGATTTACTAGGACTGGTAATTTAAATGTTGCATCCATTAATGTTATTTAAGAGGCTTGGTAAATAATAGCTAACCCATTTGTCCCTCTTGTCACCAGAGCTGTCTCAATCTGCTGAGTAAACAGGATCTTTGAAATTTTGGTTGTGAATATTTCTATGCTACTATATTCTGTGCCTTAGAACACAGATAATTTTTTTCCCTGCCTGCTCTCTTAAGCAGATAAATGCGTGATCTCAAAAGTTATTAGCATATCAGTGTCTAATTGACTGTAATAAAAAATGAAAAATCCTAATAACATTCCTATATGTCATTCCCATAGACCTCAATTATTCAGAAGTTTCATAATGCTGCTGCTGCCTAGTAGAGTATAACCCATTAAATATGCAACTGGGCTAAAATATAAAAGTTTCTCAAATGCTCATAGGATGAAATCATGGTGGTGTTTTAAAATTTAATGTTGCTTAACCTGCAACACAATGAATTCCTCTGCCCAGATATAAAGTTTATGGTGTGAAAGTCTAAATTAATCCATAGTGTTTTGTAAAACTGGTCACACCAAAATTTTTATTTTTCTTTCTTTGTTCAGCTTTTGATTTCTGCTCTAAATATACAGTTTGCTCTAACAAAGATGTAAAGTTTGGAAAGAAGCATGGACATCTAATAAATTGTTACTCTTATCACAGATAAAGAAGATCAGAAAAATAAAATAAGGAGAAACTGATCAAAGTTAGTCACTCAGTCATGTTCAACTCTTTGTGGTCCCATGGACTGTAGCCCACCAGCCTCCACTCTCTGTGGAATTCTCCAGGCAAGAAGTACTGAGTGGGTTGCCATTTCCTTCTCCAGGGGATCTTCCCAATCCAGGGATTGAACCTGGGTCTTCTGCACTGTAGGCAAATTCTTTACCATTTGAGCCACCAGGGAAGCTCCTTGTTATATATTTCAAACTCTATCTACCTATCTATAATCTGTCTTTGCAACTTTGCTTTTCAATAGAAAAGAACCAAGAGTAACCCAGACACATTTTAAAAAGAATTAAAAAAAAACTTTAAAGTACTTCAAAGGTAATTTCTTCATACGTTTTACGAAAAATAAACATATTAGTTATTACATGTTAACATTCAAAAATTTATTTTCTAAAAAATATGTTAGGCAGTTTATCATTTTAAAATAAGCCACATTTTTGTTATATATATACTTGCTTGCTAGTGCTTAGTTGCTCAATTATGTCTAACTTTTTGCTGCATTTTGGACTATAGCCCTCCAGGCTCATCAGTCCATGGGATTCAACAGGCAAGAATATTGGATTGGGTTGCCACGCCCTCCTCCAGAGAATCTTCCCAAACCCAGGGATAGAAGTGGCATCTCTTGTGTCTCCTGCATTGCGGGCAAATTCTTTACCATTAGGGCCATGTGGGAAGCCTATATGCTTGATATTTTATAAAATATAGTCCATTTTATTTGACAATAAATATGGATATATACAGGCTTCTTGGGTAGCGCTAGTGATAAAGAACCCACCTGCAATTGCAAGAGACCCAAGAAATGCAGGTTCGATCCCTGGGTCAGGATGATCCCCTGGAGGAGGCATGACACCCACTCTAGTATTCTTGCCTGGAGCATCCCATAGACAGAGGAGCCTGGCAGGCTACAGTCCATAGGATCACGAAGAGTCAGACACAACTGCAGCAAAAGAGCATCTACACAGCATGGATATATACATTAGTAAATATACAAGTCTACTTCTTATAGTAATAAAAATCTGTAACTTAAAAAATTTTAGAAGAAATATTATTATATAATGTCCTTGGAACTTTAACAAAACTATAGATAATTTGTATTTAAAATATTATTTTTGAAGAGAAGTATTTTAAAAATGAACTTAAACCATGAATATGATTTATCATATACAGAATCCATTCTTAAAAAACAATCAGATCATTTTTAGAATTTATAGCATTTCATATCACTAATTTCCCTCTTTAACCTTTTTATGGATATGAGTATTTTTGGAAAACATTCTGAGGATATTTATGTAGATGAATTGCTTTGGGCATCAATACGAAGTTTAGATTTTTCCATTTCCTTCTTTCCTCTCTCCCTTCCCCCTTCTTTCTGTCCCTCTCTTCCTCCCTCCCTTTTTCTTTTTTCTTTCCTTTACCTCTTCCCTTTTCAATACAGCCTGGAAGTGTAGATACAGGGTGAGAGATGAAGATAATGGTAATCCATTCAGGATTTGGGAGAGTTCCTAATTTAAAATGCTCAAAAATAAATTTTCTTTTTTTGAATGTAGTTTATTGTATAATCAGCTGAGAATATATTAAAATGAGCTAAGACAACAGATGTTAGTGGTTTATATGGAAAGGATTAACTCATAAATAGTTAAATGTACGTTTTAATAACATAATAATAACATAATGATGTCTGTGCCTGCTCAGTAGCTTCCGTTGTGTTGGACTCTGCGAACTCATGGACTGTAGCCTGCCAGGCTTCTCCATCCATGGGATTCTCCTGGCAAGAATAGCAGAGTGGGTTGCCATACCTTCCTCAAGGGGATCTTCCCCACCCAGGGATCAAACCAGCTTCTCCTGAGTCTCCTGCATTGCAGACAGATTCTTTACTGGTTAGCCACCGGGGAAGCCCTAAATAATAACAACATCGATCTTCATTTTTTCCCTTCTTAAAAAGCAGTGTTGGAAAACAAGAAAAACCACAATATCAATCTCCTCTCTTGGGTGGGTTAGTGATGCTGGTAATTTTCAAATAAGCTGGCCTATGTCTTCCTTTCAAAAAATAGTACCAATCAATACTCTTTCTATGCATTTCTGCTTGTTTCATGTTTTTTACTTAACATTATATCAAAGGGAAAAAATCAAAAGTCAGACTAATGCCCCAAAAGTGTACATATCTTTCTGTGTACCGACACACAAATGCTTGTGCACACACACACACACACACTTCACAAAATTTAGCCTGTGAAAGATATTGGGTTAAATGGAGCACATCCAAAGGACTGAGTAATTAAGCCCCAGTTCAACTATTTTTTCTCATGGTACAGGTGGAAGTAACATACTTACTCTACCTTCAATGAAGCAGTCATATAAAACACTTCTTTATTGTTCTATGAGCTGAGACGTTTCAAAATGAGTAATTCATAGAATCTGTTGACAAAATATATAAATTGCCAAAATGCACATGTGAGTGTGCAAACACACACACACACACACACACACACATGCAGTCTTTTACTATACTGAAACATGTATTTGAAATAAAGACATGGTTTTAACACCCACTGAAGATCGGAGAAGACTTTAAAATTCAAATGAGAGAATCTAGGTATTTTTAGGTTAGAAAAAAAGTTGGTGGCAGAGGACAAATTTACAATTTAAAACAATTTTAGGTACAAACATTTTAAAGGTCTAATTGAAAGCTGTCTTTAAAGAGTTCTGACAATGAATCAGAAATTTTCTTTGTAGGTTACAATATTACTATCTTATACAGCATTATACATACTTTCTCATTATTTCTTCAAATTTGTTAATGAATCTCAACAATAGCACCATTTGTATTTGTGGAAATGCTTACATATTCCTTTTAAAGGGACCAATATTTGAAGAAAATGTGTTAGTTTACTCAGTCTAATTTTTGTTGACTGTTTTGAAATAAACCTTTCTGAAATTTAGAAGAGTTCTAGATTTATAGAAAGGTTGCAAAAGAATGGAGTGTTTACACACCCCACACCCATTGTCTCTGACTATTAATAATTCATACATATATACATAGTATGTTTGTCACAATTAATGAAACAGTTCTGATACATCATAATTATTAACTAAATAAGCTACTTTATTCAGATTTCCTTAGGTTGTTTAATGTCATTTTCCTGTTTCAGAATCCCATCCAGAAAACTACATTATGTTTTTTGTTATGTTTCAGACCTCCCATGTTTTGATGACCTGGACAATTTTGAAGACTACTGATGAGGTAATTTTCAGAATGTTCCTTAATTGGAACATTTGTGAAATTATTTATCATGAATGGTATAGGCTTTTTCAAATACTTTCTCTGTATCAATGAATATGATCATGTAATTTTTTTCCCTTGTGGATATAGTAGGTTAAATTTGTATAGTTTGAATGCTGAAACAGCCTTATATGCTTAGAATAAATCCCACCTGGTCTTGATGAATAATTCCTTTTATACTTTGTTAGTTTTATTGAGAATTTTGTGTGAATTTTCTGAAAGACTTTGGTCTGTACTATTCTTTCTTGGAATATTTGAATAAATTTTGTTTTGGGGTTATGCTTACATCACAGAATGTGTAAGGACCGATTCTCTTGCTTTTATTTTCTTGAGGAGATTTTGGCAAATAAAAATTTTCTTATATATTTAGTAGAGTAGATTAGTAAAATCATCTAAGGTTGGTGCTTTCTATTTGGAAGATTTACAATTATTGATAAAGTTTTCTTATACGTTAATATTATCTGTCTCTCCTGGTGTGAATTTTAGTTATTGTGACATTGGCTCATTACATCTAAATTTTCAGTTGTATTTACATATATTCATCATTTTCCCTTGTTAATGTTTTAATGCCCATGTATTAGTAGTGATAAACCATTTTTCATTTCTGATATTTGTAATTTGTATGTTATCTATTTTTCTTTGGTTAGTCTGGCTAAAAATTTTGTCAGTTTTATTAATGCTTTGCTAAAAAAAGATTTTGGTTTCATATATTTCTCTGTTTTTTTTTCTCAGTTGTGTTGAGTTCTGCTCTAATTTTATTATTTCCTTTTAAGTCTGGCTTTAAACTTAACTTGCTCTTCTTTCTCAAGATTTCTAGTGCAGAGCTTAAGTTATTTTTATATTTTCTCCTTTCTAATGCATATATTTATGTAAAAGTATGTCCTTTAATCTGCAGATATTTGGGGATTTTCAGATGTCTTTCAGATACTGATTTCTAGTTTAATTCCATTATTACTTGAGCGCTTAATTTGTGTAGTTTCTTGTTAAGGGTTTTTATGGCCAAGAATATTGTCTTGTCTTATAAACATTAAATGTGAGATAGAGGAATAAGATATAAGTATTATACTGTCATTTGTGTATTATATTCTATAAATGTCAATTAGATCATGTTGGTTGGTAGTGCTTTCAATTTGTTTATATCCTTATTGATTTAACTCATGCTCAACCAATTGCTGAATAAAGGGTATTGAATTCCCCAACTGTTGTACAATGCAGTTGTCTATTATTCCTTTAAATTTGTTAACTTTAGCTTGATATATTTTGAAGCCCTTTTGTCACAGGCATAGCCACTTAAGATTATAATATCATCTTGGAGAATTGGCCCCTTTATCATTATATAATACTCTCCTTAAACTTGGTATTAGTCATTGTTCTGAAGTTGAATTTGTCTGAGATTAGTATATCTGTGCCAGCTTTCTTTTGATTATTGTTAGTATGGTATATTTTTTCTGTTTTGGTTTTTTTTTTAAATTTTTAACTTAGTGGATTGTTTATATTTTAAGTGGTTTCTTTTACACAGAGTATATTTGGGTCAAGTTTTTATCTCCTCTGAAAAATATGTCAGTGGTGTAGTTAGGACATTCACATATAAAGTGCTTATTGACATTTGGTGGCCATGTTGTTTAGTCGCTAAGTCATGTCTGGCTCTTTAGTGACCCCATGGACTGTGGCCCACCAGGCTCCTCTGTCGATGGGATTTCCCAGGCAAGAATATTGGAGTGACTTGCCATTTCCTTCTCGAGGGTATCTTCCTGCTCCAAAGATTGAACCCATATCTCCTGCTTGGCAGGTGGATTCTTTACCACTGAACCACCAGGGAAGCCAGTGCTTATTGATATATTTGGGTTAATACTCACATAGTACAGAACAATGCAGTGCTCAGTCATATCCAACTCTTTGAGACCACATGGACTGTGGCCCATCCGGCTTCCCTGCCCATGGAATTTTCCAAGCAAGAATACTGGAGTGGGTGCCATTTCCTCCTCCAGAGAATCTTCCCAACCCAGTGAATGAACCCTTGTCGCCAGCATCTCCTGCATTGGCAGGTGGATTCTTTACCACTGAGCCATCTGGTAAGCCAATGACCACCTTCAGCTGCACTGTATCGCTTTGTGTATAGTGCAGGTAACTTAGAACTTGGACTTCCCAAGTCCTCTCTCCTCTCCCTTGTGACACTGCTGTTCTTCACTTCACTTACTTGTGTGATATACTCACTCAATACATTATTACTATTATTTCTCTAAACACTTATTTTTTAGATCGATTAAGAATATGAAAAATAACAGATTTATTTTACCTTATGGATTTCTTCTTGGGCACTATTCCCTTCTTCTCTATGTCACTTCTTCTTTTTCTCTGGTCTTTCTTCATCTGAAAGCCCAGCTGTGAATGTTACATCTTTTGACATTCTCACAGCTCCCAGGTTTACCATTCTGCTTATCTATGTATTTTCTTCTTTGTCCTTCAGTTTGAGAAGTATCTATTGACCTATCTTCAGGTTTAGTTTACTAATTTGCATAGAATCTGCTAATGATCTCATGAAAGGCATTCTTCATTTCCATTGCTTTGCTTTTTATTTCTATCATGTCTTTTCCTTTTTTCTTAGGATGTGTACCTCTGCTTACACTTTCTATTTTTGATGCATGTTTTGTACTTGCAACTTTTGTATCTGAATCCTATTCTGGTGACAGCCTGGATTTCTCTGATATTCCTACTCAGAAACAGTATGTATCTGTAATCTTCTCCTACAGCATTGAAATTTTCCTGGTGTGGGTTAAGTGTGGGTAGATGACAGACTTCCATAGTCTTCTGAGTAAATCGCTGTCTTTTCATGGACCTGTAGCTTAGGACTGTGACCCTCATAAGTGTTTATAAAGTGGTGTGGCTTTTTATTGCTGGTTCTTTTTTCCTTTCCTTGACTGAAACTTTCTCATTCTGTTTACTTGAAGCTGACTACTGTTGACTATTTTGCTTTTCCTGTTAGGTGAGACAGAAAGGCTTGAAGATAATAGAGTGGAGTAAAACTCCCCTTCTCCTAGCTACCATAAGGTACTAACAAAGTTTATTCTGCTAAAGAATAAACCTTTGTTATGGAGAATGCCCTGGGAATATTTCACAGTGATACTCTACTCTCCTTACTATAGCTGTGAAGGAATCTTTTTCACTCTTCACCCTGAGAATCTGGTGAGGTTCCTGGAGGGAATATCCATGAAGCTGTGGGCCCTTGTAAAGCTCTCCTCCCTTCTCTTTCTTACCTGCATGCTAGTCCATGCTTATCTTCCCTCAATTCAACAAAATTACCATTTAAGTCTTCCTACCAGTTTATGGCTCTGGTGACTTTTCCCCCAGCCAAGCAACTTTAGGTTGCTTTATTACTCTGGAGGCATCTGTTCTCCAAATCTCAGGGTAACAGATTATTCTCTAACTATACTTCTCTGGTGGACCCAAGAAAAGTCATTGATTTTCTGTTTGTCCAGAGTTTTTTCTTAACACAAGGGCGAGGCACACAACTCCAAGCTCTTTACATGTTAAAGCTGAAACCAGTCAATTTGGTGACATAAAAATTAGGTTTGTTTCGTCAAGTTATTAACTTCTCTGATTGCATATGCATTTGCAAAATGTGAAACAATACATCTCGTATAAGTGCAATGTGAAAGTTAAATTCAATGATTGATATGAAAGATTTTTGTCAGTTCTATAAAGTACAAAACATATGTCTTGATTTTGGTGTCTTTTTGTTGCAGTCTAAGTTCAGAATAAGCTCTTGTATTATTAGAAATCTATTGAGTACCAGGATGAAAAACCTACTTTTCTTAACCTGGTGATTTTATACACTATAGTATGCTGAATAATGGCCTCCCCAAAAGTCCATATCCCACTATGTTACCTTATATAACAACAGAGACTTTGCAAATGTGGTTAAGGATCTTGAGATGGGGGCTGGAGGGGTGGATTATTCTGGTTAGCCAGGAAAGTATGATGTTAATAAAATAAGTCCTTCTAAGAGGATGGTAGGAGATAGAGACACTGGAAAAGAGAAGGCAATGTGATGATGGAAAGACAAACTGGACTCATATTCAGAGAAAGTGTCAATATGTCAAAGAATACTGGAGGCTTCTCAAAGTTAAAGATGACAAGAAGATTCCCCTAGATTCCAGAGAACACCAGCCCTGCCGACACCTTGACTTTAGCTCAGTGTTACTGACTCCAAACTTCTGATCTCTAAAACTCTAAGAGAATAAATGTGTGCTCTTTTAGGGCACTCAGTTGGTGATAATTTTTTACAGTGGCAACAGGAAACTAATACATACACCCAGAAATAAGTAAAAACACAGTGTGATATATGGGTTCCGTGAAATTTCCTGAGCCCCAGAGGAATTCTCCTAAGGGTCAGTGATTTGGGGAACTTGAGCTCACAGAGTTTGGAAACAAATATCTGCACTTGGAGAAATTCTTCAAACAGGACCTGAAGTGAACACTACAGTAATATTCTAACAAACAGCATGCTCCCTTGCTCGCTCTTGTTCTCTCTCAAGCTCCCATTTTCCCTCTCTCCCTGTATTTTTCCATCCTTCCTCCTCTTGTCCTCCTTTCTTCCAAGACACACACACAAACTACCTGATTTCTAAATCCTCCCTGTAAGTGAGATTAAGCACTGGACTCATATAGCATGATGCCTTACAGGGATTAAGTGGGGTGATGCTAAGTCGGCCAGTTGCTCCCACCATTTTACCTTTGGAAGCCTGGATACATAACCCAACTACATGTAGAAATATTGAGGCTGAGTATAGAGGTCAAATGTCTTTATATATTGTACTTGAAAAAAAAAAATGATATTGTTGCAGAAAGGGAGACCCCTTCCAGGGCCCAAAACTGGCCTCTTGCCTAATACTCGGAAATGAATTGTCCAAGGAGACACACGTGCTGACAAAGCAAGAGATTTACTGGGAAATGGTACCCAGGCGGAGAGCAGGAGGGTAAGGGAACCCAGGAGAACTGCTCTGCCACGTGGCTCACAGGCTCGGGTTTTATGGTGATGAGATTAGTTTCTGGGTTGTCTTTAACTGATCATTCTGACCCAGAGTTCTTCCTGGTGGTGCACACCTTGTCCAACCAAGATGGATGCCAGCGAGGATCCTGGGAGGTGGTCGGACATGCGGTGTCTCCTTTTGAGCTTTCCGGAACTCTTCCAGTTGGTGGTGGCTTGTTAGTTCCGTGTTCCTTACCTGGACCTCCTGTCATGAAACAACTCATGCAGATGGCTGCTATGCCGCCTGGCCAGGGTGGGCGGTTTCAGTCCGTGTGCTTCCCCTAACAATATGAGTAACATGGTGTACTCTAGTCTGTCAGACAGTCAGTATTTTTGTCCCTAGATATTTTGATAGTTGAAAAATGCAGTTTTCCCTGCTCTGCTTTCCTCAGGACAATATTTTTAAATTCATTTTTTTAGTGGCAGATCTATCATATTTTATATGAATGAGCAAAAGCCTTGGAAATTATATATATATGTGTGTGTATACACACACATAGATGCAATACCTTTAATGAAGCAATCACAGAGGTGTGAAATGTCTACAAAACCTGTAGATTGCAATTCTGTGACTTCTGTTTATTACTAATCTCATAATATAAATATAATTGTGATGTACCCCACTTACGTTATACTTCAGTATAACACTTCCAACAAAAATATCTGCAAAATCAACACATCAAACCCAGTGTATTTTTTTTTAATTACAATAAGGCATTCTTGAAGGATGACTAGTGCCTCCAAGGAATAAAATGAAGATTAGGCAAGTGTGTGATTAAAATGGAGGCCCAAGAAAGGTTACATTCTCTATGTATTTATTCTCCACAGGGTGCACAATCCCCTAAGAATAAAACAAATACTTTCTAAAGCTGAAAGTCTTCCATTTGAAAAGAAATGCTTAAAATAACAAACTGTGTTTGTTTTACCATCCCATTTCCTTGACATATAGAAGAGTTATATTTCCTCATCACATTTCAAAAAAAAAGCTTCTTTTGACAAAAATTATATTTTGTCCTTGAAAGGTGTGTTGGACTAGAAATATAGGACACAAAAATAGACTGACATTAAATTATGTTGAAAATAAAGGGGAAAAAAGGATTGAAAAATAATGGGGTTTTAATGTAATAGTTCACTTAGCCAATTAAGTGGCTCTTATACAAATACTAGTATTATTAATATCAGTATGTCTTTTTTAAGTTTTTCATTTTTTAAAAAAGTGTGATTTTATTTATTTTTGGTTGTGCTGGGTCTTCATTCCTGTGCTCGGGCTTTCTCTTGTTGTGGTATATAGGCTTCTCTTTGCTGTGACTTCTTTTGTTGCAGTAGTTGTTACAGCTAATGGACTCAGTAGTGGCAGCTCATGGGCGTTGTTGTCCCAGGGCTTATCCAATCTTTCCAAACTAGGGATACAACCTGTGTCGCCTGCATTGCAGGCAGATTCTTAACCAGTGGACCATCAGGGAAGTCCCAATATGTCTTTCTTTTGCTAAGCATTGTAGATCTAACTATAATAGTTGCCAAATGCATTGTTCACTATCCTTATTGCTATTAGTGAAACATATAGTATATCTGTACCTTGGCTTCTCTATCCTCATAAATATCTTAATTATCTGAATACTTTTTTCTTTCTCATCAGCACCTATACTACCTACTACATATACAGTGTTAGTCTTGTCATATTCTCTATGTAGCTAAAGAGGAATACCATAGTTGGAAGTATGTAATTTTTGTTAAGCTTTTCTGTTTTCTAGAAATAGTTCATTTAATAAATGTTCCTGCATATTTATTATTTTAAAAATTATTTCACGTGCTTTTCCTCTGAATTGTTTTTGTTTTTTTTCCTAGCTGGAGTACATTTCCTTAAGAGTTCTTTCAGTGAGAGATCAGCTATTCTAAGGTTTCATTTTATAATCTTCATAACATTTTGCCTCTAGTCGTGAAAGGTAGATACCTGGGTATAAAATGCTGGACTTACAAGACCTTACAGAACTAACACTAAAAAAAAAGATGTACTTTTCATTATAGGGGACTGGAATGCAAAAGTAGGAAGTCAAGAAATACCTAGAGTAACAGGCAAGTTTGGCCTTGGACTACAGAATGAAGCAGGGCAAAGGCTAATAGAGTTTTACCAAGAGAACACACTGGTCATAGCAAACACCCTCTTCCAACAAAACAAGAGAAGACTCTACACATAGACATCACCAGTTGGTCAGGACCAAAATCAGAGTGATTATATTCTTTGCAGCCAAAGGTGAAGAAACTCTATACAGTTAGCAAAAACAAGACCAGGAGCTGACTATGGCTCAGATCATGAACTCCCTATTGACAAATTCAGACTTAAATTGAAGAAGGTAGGAAAAACCTCTAGACCATTCAGTATGACCTAAATCAAATCCCTTATGACTATGCAGTGGAAGTGAGAAACAGATTCAAGGGATTAGATCTGATAGACAGAGTGCCTGAAAAACAGTGGACGGAGGTTTGTGACATTGTACAGGAGACAGGGATCAAGACCACCCTAAGAAACAGAAATGCAAAAAGGCAAAATGATTGTCTGAAGAGGCCTTACAAATAGCTGTGAAAAAAAGACAAGCAAAGGCAAAGGAGAAAAGGAAAGATATACCCATCTGAATGTAGAAATCCAAAGAATAGCAAGGAGAGATAAGAAACTCTTCCTCAGGGATCAATGCAAATAAATAGAGGAAAACAATAGAATGGAAAAGGCTAGAGATCTCTTCAAGAAAATTAGAGATACCAGTTCAGTTCAGTTCAGTTTATTGTGATTCACACAGCCTAAGGGAACATTTAATGCAAATATGGGCACAGCAAAGGACAGAAATGGTATGGACCTAACAGAAGCAGAAGATATTAAGAAGAAATGGCAAGACTACCCAGAAGAACTGTACATACAAGATTTTCATGACCCAGATAATCGCGATGGTGTGATCACTCACCTAGACCTGGAATGCAAAGTTAAGTGGTCCTTAGGAAGCTCAATATTCTCCAAGTCAGGCTTCAGGAATACGTGAACCGTGAACTCCCAGATGTACTAACTGGTTTTAGAAAAGGCAGAGGAACCAAAAATCAAATTGCCAATATCCGCTGGATCATTCTTTGCAAGAGAGTTCCAGAGAAACATCTTTCTCTGCTTTGTTGACTATGCCACAGCCTTTGACTGTGCGGATGACAATAAACTGTGGAAAATTCTGAAAGAGATAGGAATAACAGACCACCTGACCTACCTCTTGAGAAATCTGTATGCAGGTCAAGAAGCAACAGTTAGAACTGGAGATAGAACAACAAACTGGTTCCAAATAGGAAAAGGAGTACGTCAAGGCTGTATATTGTCACCCTGCTTATTTAGCTTCTATTCAGAGTAAATCATGAGAAATGCTGGGCTGGATGAAGCACAAGCTGGAATCAAGACTGCAGGGAGAAATATCACAACCTCATATATGCAGATGACACCACCCTTATGGCAGAAAGTGAAGAAGACCTAAAAACCCTCTTGATGAAAGTGAAAGAGGAGACTGAAAAAGTTAGCTTAAAAATCAACGTTCAGAAAACTAAGATCATGGAATCAGCTTCTATCAGTTCAGTTCAATTCAGTTCAGTCGCTCAGTCATGTCTGACTCTTTGCGACCCCATGGACTACAGCACGCCAGGCCTCCCCTTCCATCACCAACTCCCAGAGATTACTCAGACTCATGTCCATCGAGTTGGTGATGCTATCCAACCATCTCATCCTCTGTCATCGCCTTCTCCATTCGCCTTCAATCTTTCCCAGCATCAGGGTCTTTTCAAATTAATCAGCTCTTCACATCAGGTGGCCAAAGTATTGCAATTTTAGCTTTAAAATCTGTCCTTCCAATGAACATTCATTGGAATGAATAAATTCATTGGAATTTAGTATGAACTGGTTGGATCTCCTTGCTGTCCAAGGAACTCAAGAGTCTTCTCCAACACCACAGTTCAAAAGCATCAATTCTTTGGCACTCAGCTTTTTTTTATAGTTCAACTCTCACATCCATACTTGACTAGTGGAAATACCATAGCCTTGACTAGATGGACATTTGTGGGCAAAGTAATGTCTCTGCTTTTTAGTATGCTGTCTGCATTAGTTATAACTTTTCTTCTAAGGAGTAAGCATCTTTTAATTTCATGACTGTAGTCACCATCTACAGTGATTTTGGAGCCCAGAAAAATAAAGTCTGCCACAGTTTTCCCATCTATTTTCCGTGAAGTGATGGAACCAGATGCCGTGATCTTTGTTTTCTGAATGCTGAGCTTTAAGCCAACTTTTTCACTCTCTTCTTTCACTTTCATCAAGAGGGTTTTTAGTTCCTCTTCACTTTCTGCCATAAGGGTGGTGTCATCTGCATATCTGAGGTTACTGATATTTCTCCCGGCAATCTTGTTTCCAGCTTGTGCTTCCTCCAGCCCAGCGTTTCTCATGATGTACTCTGCATAGAAGTTAAATAAGCAGGGTGACAACATACAGCCTTGATGTACTCCTTTTCCTATTTGGAACCAGTCTGTTGTTCATGTTCAGTTCAGGTTCCATCACTTAATGGCAAGTAGATGGAGAAAGAATAGAAACAGTGACAGATTTTATATTTTGGGACTCCAAAATCACTGACTGCAGATGGTGACTGCAACCATGAAATTAAAAGACATTTGATCCTTGGAAGAAAAGTTATAACAAACCTAATCAGCATATTAAAAAGCAGAGACATTACTTTGCCAACAATGATCTGTCTAGTCAGAGGTATGATTTTGTCAGTAGTCATGTATGGATGTGAGAGTTGGACTTTCCACTGAAGAATTGATGCTTTTGAACTATGGTGTTGAGGATATTCTTGAGAGTGCCTTGGACTGCAAGGAGATTCCACCAGCCCACCCTAAAGGATATCAGTCCTGAATATTCATTGGAAGGACTGACGCTAAAGCTGACAATCTAATAATTTGGCCATCTGATGCAAAGAACTGATTCATTGGGAAAGACCTTGATGCTGGGAAAGATTGAAGGCAGGAAGAGAAGGGGATGACAGGATGAGATGGTTGGATGGCATCACTGACTCAATGGACATGAGTGTGAGTAAACTCTGGGAGTTGCTGATGGATGGGGAGGCCTGGTGTGCTGCAGTCCATGAGGTTGCAGAGTTGGACACGAGTGAGGTACTTAACTGAACTGAGCTACCATTTTGTTTTTGTAGTTTATGCTTTGATGTTTTTTGTTTGTTTGCTGCTGTGTGACTATATGCGTTTCAATTATCCCTTAATGATACTCTGTTTATTTTTTTAAATAAAGCTATACATTGGTAAGCGTAATGCTCTTTGTTCTTTGTTTTATGAAGTTTCATCAGGATTTCTGTAGGCAAAATTGCTTTTTATTTTTCTGCTCACAAATTAGAGCTTGTTTCAAATATGAAAACTTTTGCTTTTCTGTAATTCTGGAAATCTCTAAGCAATGTCCTTTTCACATATTGCCACTGTATTTCTTCATTTCCTTGTTTCTGGGAGTCTTGTTAGATGACTACTAAATCCTATCATTTGTGCTCCTAATTTCTTGCTATACTTTCAGTCACATACATGGTTATACAAATATATTTGAATGTTGTGTGGAGTCCTTTTGGTGTTACTCAATATTAGTTATTAATTCATGTATCCTCCTATTGACAGTATGTAATAGGTCATTTATCTCATTTCTTAATTTTTAAATTGTATGTAATTTTAAATTCAGGAAATTTTATTGCACTCTTTTGCAGAAGCCTAAGGATGTGTCTCTGATTGAACAGGACTAATTTTGCTTTGGTTCTAAAACTAATTTTATCCTAAATGGTGACTACTTAAAATATCTGGATAATTTTCTAAGTAAAAGTAATAATGAGGATTTACAATTGTGCTGGTTAATGTAGTTTTAAAGTATAAAGAAAAACCAGATTCTGAGTGCTTTACAAGGAGTTCTGATGATATTAACTCCATCTTTTGTCTTGTGTTTTGTTTGTTTGTTTGCTAGTTTTCTAAATATTATTTTTTGTCACTATTGAGGCATAGCTGAACTAGTATAGTTGACGGCTTTTTGAAGTATACATGATAATGGTTTGGTATACATATGCATGTGTAAAGATACCTATCATTTAGTTAGTTAACACATCTATTACCTTACGTGTGTGTGTGTGTGTGCATGCACACTTTCAATGAGAACATTTAAGTTTTTCTATTATCAAATTTTAATTGCACAATACAGTGTTAACAACTATAGCCATTTAATCATGTTATACATTAGATCTTCAGAACTTATTTATCTTATAGGTAACAATTTGGATCTTTTTAAACAACATCTCCCTATCCCCCCTATGGATTAGTCCCTGACAACCACTTTTCTAATCCACTTTTTCTGAGTCTGGTTATTTTTTTAGTTTCCATGTATAAGACATACCTCTCAGTATTTATCTTTCTCTCTTTGGCTTATTCTTTTAGCATAGTGCCTATAAGATCCACCCATGTTGTCCCAAATGGTAGTATTTCCTTCCTTCTCATGGCTGAGTAATATTCAGATGTATGTATAAAGTTCATTTTTCTTACACATTCACATTTGGATTGTTTCCATATCTTGGTTGTTGTGAATAATGCTATAGTAAAAATGGGAGTACATATATTTCTTCAATATCATATTTCATTTCTTTGGAGGATGTACTTAAAGTGGGGTTTGGGTCATTTGTAGTTCCCTTTTTGATTTTTTGTTGTTGTTCAGTTGCTCATTTCCAACTCTTTGCAACCCCTTGGACTGCAGTACACCAGGCTGTCTTTCACTAAATCCTGGAACTTGCTCAAACTCATATCCATTGAGTCGATGATGCCATCCAACCATGTCGTTCTCTGTCATCCCTTTCTCCTCCCACCTTTGAATCTTTCCCAACATCAGTATCTTTTCTAATGAGTTGGCTCTTTGCATCAGGTGGCCAAAGTATTGAACCTTCAGCTTCAGCATCAGTCCTTCCAATCAATATTCAGGACCGATTTCCTTTAGGATTGACTGGTTGGGTCTCCTTGCAGTATAAAGGATGCTCAAAAGTCTTCTCTAATACCACAGTTCAAAAGCATCAGTTCTTCAGTGCTCAGTTTTCCTTATGGTCCCCCTCTCACATCTGTACGTGGTTATTGGATAAACCATAGATTTGACTAGACAGACTTTTGTTGGCAAATTAATGTCTCTGCTTTTTAATATGCTGTCTAGGTTGGTCATAGCTTTTCTTCCAAAGAGCAAGTGTCTTTTGATTTCATGGCCACAGTCACCATCTTCAGTGACTTTGCAGCCCAAGAAAATAAAACCTCTCAGTGTTTCCATTGATTTCCCATCTATTTGCCATGAAGTACTGGGACTAGATGCCTTCTTTGTTTGAATGTTGAGTTTTAAGCCAGCTTTTTCACTCTCCTCTTTCACTTTCATCAAGAGGCTCTTTAGTTCCTCTTCACTTTCTACCATGAGGGCGGTGTCATCTGCATATCTGAGGTTATTGATATTTCTCTCTGCAATCTTGATGCCAGCTTGTACAACATCCAGCCCAAAATTTCTCATGATCTACTCTTCAGCTCAGTGCAGTTCAGTTCAGTCGCTCAGTCGTGTCTGACTGTTTGTGACCTCATGAACCAGAGCACGCCAGGCCTCCCTGTCTATCACCAGCCACCGGAATCCGCCCAAACCCATGTCCATTGAGTTGGTGATGCCATCCAACCATCTCATCCTCTGTCATCCCCTTCTCCTCCTGCCCTCAATCTTTCCCAGCATCAGTGTCTTTTCCAGTGAGTCAGCTCTTCGCATCAGGTGGCGAAAGTATTGGAGTTTCAGCTTCAACATCAGTCCCTCCAATGAACATCCAGGACTGATCTCCTTTAGGATGAGCTGGTTGAATATCCTTGCAGTTCAAGGGACTCTCGAGTCTTCTCCAATACCACAGTTCAAAAGCATCAATTCTTCTGTGCTCAGCTTTCTTTATAGTTCAGCTGTCACATTCATACATGACCACTGGAAAACCCATAGCCTTGACTAGACAGACCTTTGTTGGCAAAGTAATGTTTCTGCTTTTTAATATGCTGTCTAGGTTGGTCATAACTTTCCTTCCAAGGAGTAAGCGTCTTTTAATTTCATGGCTGCAGTCACCATCTGCAGTGATTTTGGAGCCCTGAAAAATAAAGTCAGTCACTGTTTCCACTGTTTCTGCATCTGTTTGCCATGAAGTGATGAGACCAGATGTCATGATCTTAGTTTTCTGAATGTTGAACTTTAAGCCAACTTTTTCACTCTCCTCTTTCACCTTCTGATCAAGAGGCTCTTTGGTTCTTCTTCCCTTTCTGCCATAAGGGTGGTATCAGTTGCATATCTGAGGTTATTGATATTTCTCCCAGCAATCTTGATTCCAGCTTGTGCTTCCTCCAGCCCAGCGTTTCTCATGATGTATTCTGCATTCAAGTTAAATAAGCAGGGTGACAATATACAGCCTTGACATTCTCCTTTTCCTATTTGGAACCAGTCTGTTGTTCTATGTCCAGTTCTAACTGTTGCTTCCTGACCTGCATATAGAGATCTCAAGAGGCAGGTCAGGTGGTCTGGTTTTCCCATCTCTTTCAGAATTTTCCAGTTTATTGTGATCCACACAGTCAAAGGCTTTGGCATAGTCAGTAAAGGAGAAATAGATGTTTTTGTGGAACTCTCTTGCTTTTTCGATGATCCAGTGAATGTTGACAATTTGATCTCTGGTTCCTCTGCAGTTTCTAAGACCAACTTGAATTATCTGGAAGTTCACAGTTCACATATGGCTGAAGCCTGGCTTGGAGAATTTTAAGCATCACTTTACTAGCATATGAGATGAGTGCATTTGTGTGGTAGTTTGAGCATTCTTTGTCATTGCCTTTCTTTGGGATTGGAATGAAAACTGACCTTTTCCAGTCCTGTGGCCACTGCTGAGTTTTCCAAATTTTCTGGTATATTGAGTGTAGCACTTTCACAACATCATCTTTTATGATTTGAAATGGCTCAACTACAATTCCATCACCTCCACTAGCTTTGTTCGTAGTGATGCTTCTTAAGGCCCACTTAACTTCACATTTCAGGATGTCTGGCTCTAGGTGAGATCACACCATATAAGTTAAATAAGAAGCATGACCATATACAGTCTGGACATGCTCAGGAACCTCCATATTTTTTTTTCATAGTGGCTGCACCAGTTTACATTCTCACCAACAGTGTATACAGTTCTCTTAACTTCCTCGTCAGCATTTGTTCTCTGTTGTCTTCTTCAGGAAAGCCATTCTTACAGATGTGAGGTGATAACTCATTGTGGTTTGATTTGCATTGCCTTTATGATTAGTGATGTTAGATATCTTTTCATGTACCTTTTGGCCACTTTGGATGTATTCTTGGAAAAAATATCTATCAGTTCCTCAGCTCATTTTTGAAATTTATTGTTTGTTTCCTTGTTACAGAGCTGTATGAGTTCTTTATATATTTTAAATATTAACCCCTTATCCAGTATATGGTTTGCAAATATTTTCTACTATGCTGTAGTTCATATCCAGATTTTCTGGGTCTAAAATTTGTGATGTGAACCATTATTTTATCCTATGTCAAAGGCTGGCTATTTGTTCTAGTTAGGCTGATTTTATATTCAGAGGTTGTTTATCAAAGTCATTGTGGAAGACCAGAAAACAAAGTAAATTTAGAGTCAGAATACTTGATATAAAGCTGTAGTCTTGACCATGTTATTAAGAATCACCTGTATAGTGAAGTGAAGTGAAGTTGCTCAGTCATGTCTGTCTCTTTGCAACCCCATTGACTGTAGCCCACGAAGTTCCTTTGTCCCTGGAATTCTCCAGGCAAGAGTACTGGAGTGGGTTGCCATTTCCTTCTCTAGGGGACCTTCCCGAACCAGGGATCAAACCCAGGTCTCCCACATTGCAGGCAGACACATTACGATCCTAGCCACCTGGGAAATACAAAGATCACCTCTATAACGTTAAGTAAGTCCTCATCCCTAGGCCTTGCCTTCAGGGATCTGATAATGTTTTATATATGTAGAACATTCCAGATGATTTTATGTTGTCATGGGTGGGAGGAGTGTCAGAGGAATGGAGAAAACCACAGGTATAAATACTTGTCTGTACTCATTACATTACTGATTTTAGATTTGGGGATTATAATGCTATAATGCATTAGCTCCCTAATCTGTGAAATGGACATGACCAAAATCTATTTTATTACCTTGCATGATTTTGATGATGAATAAATGAAACAATGCATTTGTGACACATTTTACCAAATAGTGACAAAGTGTTAGTCACTCAGTGGTGTCTGACTCTGTATGACCCCGTGGGATGTAGCCCACCAGTCTCCTCTAAACCTGGGATTCACCAGGCAAGAATACTAATGTGGGTTGCCATTCCCGTCTCCAGGGGATCTTCCTAACCCAAGGATCGAACGTGGGTCTCCTTCATTGCAGGCAGATTCTTTACCATCTGAGTCACCAGGGAAGCCCCATTTAGTATATACATGCAAATAAGTTATTGTTCTTAATGTAGCTTCAAGATCCCTTTATCACAAAATATCACTATTGGTCCCAATTATGTAATTCTAAAGCAACAAGATGTAATATTCAAAACATAGTCAAAGAAGGCCAGTACTATATCAAAGGTGAATTTGAGCTCTGCTAGGCATTCCTCACTTTATCTTCAACATAAATATTGCAATAGCCCCTGTTGTAGCTACATTTTTGAAACTTTTCCCTTGTGTGTGTGTGTGTGTGTGTGTGTGTGTGTGTTTTTACAGCAGACAAGATTTGTCTTGCAAGTGTGATGCTTCCCCATATGAAATACAGTATATGGAAGTAATGGGCTGATAGTTGTGTAATAAGTGAACTTGGTAGTTAGTTGCTCTTAAGGTTAACTTGCTATGATTACCAGTACCAGTTCTAAATATGACTCGGAAAATATTGATGTAGTAGTGATTATCACATATTTAAATTCCTTTTTCTCAATGATTGACAAGTAAGGCATATTGGAGGAAACTGCAAAGGAATATTTATTTTAATGGACTTTTCAATGGTGATACCTTTAAAGAGTAGGTATATTATTTTATCGTATAACTAATCCATTGTTTTACTATTTGGTGTTTCCATTTTTGTCCATAATTTATCCTTAAGATAACTGATAAACAGTTTTTCAGTACAGATAAAATCAAAACTATAATCTTGCCTGTTCCTTGGCTCATTGAGCAAACTATCATTAATTTTTGACCTAAAATCGAAGAATATCCACTCATGAGATAGTGCAAAAATTTCAAAAGTATACCTACATTACTATCTATAGATTAAAAATGAAAGATTGTAAATGCTGTTCAATTGAAAATTTGTTGTTGCTGTTCAGTCACCAAGTTGTGTCCAACTCTTTGGAACTTCATTGCAACCTCATGGAAACATGCCAGGCTTCCCTGCTCTTTACTATCACTTGGAGTTTGCTCAAATTCATATCCATTGAGTCGGTGGTGCTATCTAACCATCTGATCCTCTGCTGCCCCCTTCTTCTTTGTTTTCAATCTTTCCCAGACCCAGAGCCTTTCCTAATGAGTCAACTCTTTGCATCAGGTGGCCAAAGTATTGGAGTTTCAGCTTCAACATCTGTCCTTCCAGTGATTGACTTGTTTGATCCCCTCGCTGTCCAAGAGACTCTCAAGAGTCTTCCCCAGTACCACAATTTGAAAGCATCAGTTCTTTGGTTGTCAGCCTTCTTTATGGTCCAACTCTCATATCCATAGTGGAAAAACTATAACACTGATTATATATATTGTCAACAAAGTGATGACTCTGTTGTCTGGGTTTGTCTTAGCTTTCCTTCCAAACGGCAAAACTTTTTTTTTTTTTTTTTTAATTTAATGGCTTCAGTCACCATCCACAGTGATTTTGGTGACCAAGAAAAGAAAATCTGTCACTACTTCCACTTTTCTCCTTCTGTTTGCCATGAAGTGATGGGCCTTGATGCCATGATCTTAGTTTTTTGAATGTTGAGTTTTAAACCAGTTTTTTTCACTCTCTTCTTTTTCACCCTAATCAAGAGGCTCTTTAGTTCTTCTTTATTTTCTGTCGTTAGAGTAGTGACATCTGCATATCTGAGGTTGTTGATATTTCTCCCAGCAATCTTGATTCCAGCTTGTGATTCATCTAGCCCAGCAATTTGAAATGATCTACTCTGTATAAAAGTTAAATAATGGTGACAATATACAGCTTTGACATACTCCTTTCCCAATTTTGAACTGGTCCATTGTTCCATGTATGGTGCTAACTGTTGCTTCTTAACCTGCATACAGATTTCTCAGGAAACAGGTAAAGTGGTCTGATATTCCCATTTCTTCAAGAATTTTCCACAGTTTGTTGTGATCCACATAGTCAGAGGTTTTAGCATAGTCAATGAAGCAGAATTAGATGGTTTTATGGAATTTCCTTGCATCTCTATGATCCCACAGCTGTTGGCAATTTGATCTCTAGTTACTCTGCCTTTTCTAAATCCAGTTTTACATTTGGAAATTCTTGGTTAACATACTGCTGAAGCCTAGCTAGAAAGATTTTGAGTATAACTTTGCTGGCATGTGAAATGAATGGAATTTTATTTTAGTTTGAACACTCTTTGGCATTGCCCTTCTTTGGAACTGGAATGAAAACTGATCTTTTCCAGTTTGGTGTTCACTGCTGAGCTTTTCAAATTGCTGACATTGAGTGCAGCACTTTCACAACATCATCCTTTTTAAGAAGGGTTTTAAGAAGTTCAGCTGGAATTCCGAAACTTCCACTAGCTTTGTTTATAGTAAGCATTTTAAGACTCACTTGACTCCACACTCTAGGATGTCTGGCTCTAGGTGAGTGACCACACCATTGTGGTTATTTGGGTCTTCAAGACATTTTTAGTGTAGTTTTTCTGTATATTCTTGCCACTTCTTCTTAATCTCTCTGCTTCTGTGAGGTCCGTGTCATTTCTGTACTTTATCATGCCCATTCTGCATGAAATGTTCCCTTGACATTTCCAGTTTTCTTGAAGAGATCTCTAGTCTTTCCCATTCTATTGTTTCTCTTGATTTCTTTGGATGGTTCATTTAAGATGGCTTTCTTATCTTTTTTTGCTATTCTCTGGAATGCTGCATTCAGTTGGGTATAAATTTCCCTTTCTCCCCTTTCTTTCGCTTCTCTTCTTTCTTCAGTTAAGTATGGTGATAGTTTTATCATCTTTCTAATCTTCAAGTTAGAAGATGTACCACTTGTGTTTAAAAAAACCACCTTTGCAGATGATAGAACTGGTTTTATTTGAATGTAAAATATGCAGATATACAATTGCTCTAACAGGAAAAACGTGTCATGTGTAATGAAGAAGTCATATGAACCACATTCCTTTACGCTCATCTCTACCTATATCTAGCCCTTGGCATTTTGGGTAAAACAGTTGATTCTCTGTGTATCACTCCTCCCAAGCCCATTAACTGTAGTATTTTGCAGAGCAATCTAAGAGCGTGATAAGAGCAATCAACAACACAGCCTCTGCTTCTCTAACTGAGTCATGTGTGTGCTACTTCATGGCAAAGCTTACCTCTTTCACCATCTCTTCCTCGGTTCTTGATGTGTTGAAAACTAGCCTTTGGTTTTGTTCCATGATAATGGCCATTATCAAGACTCCCCCCTCCCCCCCAACTATTTTTTGGAAATGCATATTCTATTGGCCTATAGCCATGTGCTCTTCCTGGGATTAGCTGAAGACATTTCCTTACCAAATTGAAAGCTTACTGAGCTGATTTTGTGAAAGTGATTCACTCAATGTGTGCAGTACATGATACCATTGGTCTGTCAGCAATGCGGATTTCTGATTTGCTTTCACCAGCAATTCATTGAAGACTGTTTCTGGGTGTTGTTGTTGTTATTTTGTTTTGCTTTATAAAATGTACTGATCATAACATTTTAGATAAGTGCATGAATCATGTTTGACTAAATCGCTGAAAAGCAAATGGGAGATGGCAACAAATACAGGAACATTTTGTGAGCAAGATGCTCCCTGTGTTAAGCTATTTCCTATGTAAATTATTCTTTGTTGGCAGTACGATTTTGTTTGGTTTCAAATTACAATGGTACTATAGCATTTTATAGTTAGCAGTCGCCTTTGAAAAACCTTATTTTTAACAATAAGGAACCCAACAGTAAAGAAACTATTCAATTCACATAAGAAATACAGTTAATGACAGACAGAACGGGTACTTAGGTCTTGTCATATTCTGTTTAGTTTTCTGCTTTAACTTTAAACTGCTCATCCAAATAATCTATTTTACAGACATATATAAGTTCCTATTTCATAATTACTGAAATTTCACATGTATTTCATTTGCAAAGCATACATACAAAAACAAAATCAAACAAACAAGTATTTTTCTAATGAAACTAACATTTGGTTCAGGGCAAATGTTTCTTATTTTTTGTTGCATGTAAAATAAATGTTAGCTTTGCTTTATTTTGTGTAAATGGCATGTTTTTTTAACACATCAATAAAATTTTATTTAATTTATGTGCCACAGCTGTCAACTACATGCAAAACCTGTTAGTGCAGTGATATGGAAACCTTTCCCTGAAATCTCATTAAAGATACCTCTGGGAATTCATATTCATATCCATTTAAGAGAGTGGATGAACAGAATCTGCCTAACGTAATTTGGGAGAAAAATCAATAAGATTCTCTTATCAACTGTCCTCTTTGCTTTCTGGTTATTGTTAGCACAGTAAGTATTGAGAAGGAACTATTTCTAATCTTTAATTTGTTCTATTTATTTTCAGAATTGTATTATACTTCTTTTAGAAAGTAAAGACAGATGTTCTGTGAATTTTGGATACAGATCCATTACTTCAAATATTACTTGAAGGTTATATTAGCTATTGTTTCCCTATACATCAGCCATTTCATAAGTTATCTTAGAGATAAAATTATCTCTAAAATTAACCTCTGATTTTATGGGACACTGGAGTTTAAAGAGAGTGGGTCATTACTCAGGGCTGCTCAGTGGAGAGCAGGTTGAGATTTTAACCTAGGGATATCACACCTCTGTGCACTTTCTCACTCCACAATCTTTGATGACATACACATTTTTGATCCCTTCAGAAATATTTTATCAGTTAAATAGTTTGGTTGATTCAAATTGAAAACATCTGTTGATTAAAAACAGGCAAATAAATATATTTTAAAAAATCAATGATAATAAGTACAAATAAATACTTTCAAAGGCAAATTGATAGCAAATTGACTGTCTTATTTAAACCCAGCAGATATTACTGATTTAGCTTATGCTGCTGTAGTAAAATACCATAAACTGGGTGGCTTATCAACACAGAAATTTATTTTTCACAATTCTGCAGGTTGGGAATTCCAAGATCAAGGTGCAGTCTGATTCAATGTCTGGTGAACTCTTCCTGGTTGCCAACAACCATCTTACTGCTGTGTCTTCACATGACAGAAAGCAAGCTACCTCTCTGGTCTCCTCTTATAAGGACACTAATTCCATTCACTAGTTCCACCCTCATTGTCTAATTATCTTCTAAAAGCACCACCTCCAAATATCATCACATTGGGGCTAGGTTTTCAACATTTGAATTTTGGGGGAGACACAAATTTTCATTCCATAACATTATGGACAAAGCTGTAGGTGAGACAAGTCCTATTCTCTCATACTCTGAAATAGTTTACAGAATCATTTAGGGACACAGCCAACAAATACGTTTGTGAGGGATCAAATAGCTCCTCTCAGAAGTAGGTGTTCTGGTGATGTGGGCCTGAAAGAGGGCGCCGGTGATTGAGCCAAAGAGCAATCGGGTGGAGAGGGAGGTGGGAGGGGAGACCGGGATGGGGAATTCGTGTAACTCTATGGCTGATTCATATCAATGTATGACAAAACCCACTGAAAAATAAAAATTAAAAAAAAAAAAAACAAAGAGCAGGACAGATACTAACTATATGAACTGAAAAGCTAAATAAACATTTATAGATGCAAATAGAGTATATTAAATTAAAATATGTGAAATATTTAGACTTTTGTCTCACCACATTGATACTCCCTATCCAAATAATGTTAAATGGACTATTTGGAGTGTAAAGTAATGCAGTTATAATGGCAGTTACTTAACCAAACTAAAATTCAAATTTTAGGACTTAGGGTTTGTAAATCAGTTCTAGAAGCCTCCAAAATGCTTTGATTCTATATCTCCTTATGCCAAAATAGCCACTAAATTTACTGAAGGCTGAATGAAAGTTGATCAGACAGTTTTTGGAGCAGGATATAAAACTGTTTTAGGAGTAGAAAATGGAAGTCTTTAATGCCGTGACTGTTTATTATGCTCTGTTGAGTATATTGCCAGTCAGATCGAAAACATAATCATGTGGATATAAACCTGCAAGGCTGTCTCCTGTTATAATTTCTGACAGTTTTCCTTACTAAATTAGGTGCTGCTATCAAATAAATATACTTCATTTCAATTACTTAATTTTCATATTATCTGTAAGAAAAACAATGTCAAACATCTGATCCTTTTAAATGGGCTCATTTTTTCTGTATATCAAATTGCAATAGATTAATTTAACTTTAAAATATAGTTTTAAAGTTGTAATTCAGAACTAGATATTTCTAAGTGCATTTCCCCTAACTTATACACACACACACACAATTTAATTGTTGGATTTTTTTTTTTTTTTTTAATTCTGCTGATGAGAAGGAAGAAAGTACAGTTAAGTGATTGTGAGCTCTGGGGGCATAAACTTTGGTACTATCAACTAATCACTATGCTCAGTCATCTGTTCTCACTTTATGTTTTAAAATGTAAAGGCATTTCCATAGTGCTACCTTCTTTATTTATCTGAAGGTTGTATTCAAATTCTTAGCTTTCTAAAAATCAAGTACATATCAAAAACTCAGAGGAATATCCTATCCATCACCACAGTTTTTATCTTCAACAAAAGAATGTATTTTTTCCTAATAAGATATTCATAGAATCTCTTAAATTCATTTATTGAGTTCTAGATTAAATCAAAATATGACAGTAGCTTAGAGGTTTTTGGATGACTGCATCAAAGAATGAATGATTGGAAACCCCAATGTGCTATACTATTCCATATCTCATGTTTTAAAGAGAGAGGAATGCCATAATCTATAATTTAATTCAATGAGCTTTGAAGCAATGGTACCTACTGCTGTTTATGGTTCAAGCAATACAGTCACAAAATTCTTACTTGACAGGGATCGGAACACCATCCCATTTCTTATTGATTTAAGTTTAACAATAGATGGAACCCTCACAAGGAATGAAAACAGTGAGGGCAGTAGAAATGTTACCTGAGGAAAGAATGTGTCAAATGCTCTTAAGTAAATTAAAACATTTGAGATTTTGTTTTGTTTTGGTGAATGCTATTTTTGTTAATTTTTTGAAGTCTCCACTTCATAATGAAAAAATAATTTGAGTACCTAGGCAACCTCTTAAGTCGCCTAAAGGTTTTGGCGTTTGGAACTCCCTGGTTATACTATGCATATAATGAATTGTCTCTCTTGATGTGATAAATTATGCATTAGAATAATGGACAGATCAATCAGTGGAGCTGTGTAAGTGAAACACACAGCTTTTGGCAAAGCAAGTTCTGCATGTTTACATTTATCACCCACATGCCTTGACTTTGATGCAGACCTTTGAGATGCATTTATTAATCATGATTTCATTAAAATTTTTGGCAAACTAATGACTTTTATTTGTCAGAAATATTGCTGGTGATATACTGCTGGTGTCCAGAAACACTCATCTTCTTTTTGCTACTTAACCTTCTGTGTGATTGTTAGACAATAACATGCATGAGGCATCATACTTTAGATTACCAGAAAGGTCTTAGTGTCAGAACTAATCAGATTGTGTATTTGCTGATAGTGGAATGGTGTGACTTTTTCAAGTACAGTTTCAGTTAAAGTTCACTTACAATACCTCATCTATTGAAGAAGCAAGAGTTCTGTAGGGGGAAAAATACTTTTACTGTTAATATGAATGGAATGATTCATGGTGCAAATTATTACTATTTTAATATATTTCAATGGTTGTGAAAAACTTGAGTTTGCGTAAACTACTAAAATAACCAAGTGCATATTCCTTTATGACCTATTTCTCATCTATAAATAAAAACATCTCTTGTGATATAAAATCTAAGCAAGTTACTCTGTGGGGAAAGAAAATTGAACTTTTCCATAATCCTAAATAATTTACAATCTACTTAGCTAGACAAAAGTTATTATGGAAAGTGATAAACTCATAAATTGTACTCTATATTTGTGAAATACCTAAAAATCATAAAACAGAAAATGGGAAAATGAATAATATAAAACATACTACTGTTGCTTTAGAAAAAGAGAAAGATCTTTGCAGGTTTTTTTTTCTCTAAATTATATTCAGTGGATGAAATTTATAATTAAACTATTAATAATCTGAAGTTCTTTGGGAGAATCTATTTCTCAGTGTTTAGAACACCGTTATTGAAATATGCCATTAAGTCAGTTTTAGGTTAAAAGGTTAACTGTGTAAGTATTTCTATTTCCATAAAAACATAAATTATTATAGCTTAATTTACTGGAAATTACTTAACGAGTGGTTCAGTTAATTTTTCATGTAAAAATTTGTGTGGCTAATTAAAATCAGCCAGGTGAAAAGGTTCTTGGACTCCTTGTTACTTATCTAAGAGTCCTCAATCTAGTATTGGTAACCACATATTTTTCTGACTAACTGGAAATAAACTTTGCTTATTCTCAGGACCATGGTTTTCACTGAGGATAGGCAAACCAAGTCCTAAGCTGCCCATCACTAAAATTCTCCAGAATTCTTCAACTGAAAAAGAAGAAGGGCTTGTAAGAACCAAGTTTCTTGCTCAATGCTATCTGTTTTTCTCATACATTCTCTTATTGTTGATTTACACAAAATGGGATATTTCCTTAGCTCATATTTCTTGATGTTACACATAGATGTAAACCAGAAGAAACTTATAAAGTTTAAGTGGGTGTAGTCTGAAGACAGATCTTTGTTTTCTTTATGATAATAGTTTTAACACATTGCAAGTTATAAATTATATGTGTGTATGTCTGTGTGTGTAGGTGCTCAGTTGTGTCCAACTCTTTGTGACCAATGGACTGACTGTAGCCTGCCAGGCTCCTCTGTCCATGGGATTTTCCAGGCAAGAATACTGGAGTGGGTTGCCATTTTCTTTTCCAGGGGATCTTCGCAAACCAGGGATCGAACCTGGGGCTCCTGCAGATTACAGGCAGATTCTTTACCAGCTGAGCTATCAGGGAAGCCAATAGATATATATGGTTTTCAGTTTTCAATTGGGATGAAATATATATCATCTTGACTCCATAATTCTGTTTTTCCTACATGAACCTATTCTTTTCTGTGATGAAAGTATTGGGCCATCAAGAAATTAAATAAATGAAGCATCAGCAAGGAGAGATTAGGAAAGGGGTTCATTCCAGGTAAATTTTCATTTTATTTGTCAAATTTTAGAAATCAAGAAATCAGCTGTTGCCATACATATAAAGAAAAAAAAATGTTTAAACATTGTAAGTCTTTAACTTCAAAGAGTGTGCACTCTTTTTTGGAGTATCCTAGTATCTGTAAATACCATGGAAATGAAAAGAGTTAACTTTAAAATTGTATTCTTTTTTAACATAACTTCTATGCTTTCAGCATGTACAATGCAATAAAATTAAAATTGATCACCTTAGCCTGAGTTACATCTTACTATTTCATTTAAATGTAATGGCATAAAAACATGAAAGTAGGTTGTTATAAGGGTAGTTTATGTAAACTCTTTTCATGGAAAAAAAAAAAAAGTTAACCTGGGCTTGAACTATGGACCAGTAGACTTCAGGTTATTTGGAAGAATGTGCTTCTTAACCTGAGGCAGAAAATGCACTTTATCTTATCTCCAGGAAGCTGACATAATATTTGTTTTTGGCTCATATCCCTAAAGTACCCTATTTCACTTCCGTTCTAGTTACTTTAGTCTGCCTAAGCTGAAAATATGTTTCCCTTTTCAACACAAGTGCTATTTTAATAACTCCCCTCAAGATCCAGGAAGAGAGAGAATTATCAGTCAGCTTCCTCTATGGCTTCGGTGGGGCAGAGATGAACCGGTTAAACACTCTGTGGTGATACCAAATGCATAAGGTCACTGACAGGGATTAGAACAAGAGAAGGAGAGGAAGATTCTCTCTTGACAGTGTGGAAGCCAGAGGCTATGGGTGAGGCTTGGGGACTCACATCATTGTCTACTACACATTGTTGAAAGTGGAACTCTTGGGATGAAGCTAGAACTTTACTTTGGAGCAAAGACTGCCATGGAAATTGAACAGCAGAATCGCTCATTTATAAATACGAAAATTGATGGTTAGCGAAGATATACTTTATATGACACTTTTTTAAAAAAGTAGTATACAGTGTGAATTTACAAAAAAAAAAAATCTAAGCCCCTATTGTTCTTTCATAATATCCATCCAACTAGTTCAATTTAAATAACATTTATTTAGCAAGTGTCTATTGGAAATTGACAATGGGCCACACACACACACACACACACACAAAACTCTCATGGAAGTTACTTTATGTGAATTATATCGACAGATATTTGTGTAGTAACTATTAAATAGAATTTTCAAAGAATAAACTCTTGTGTTTCATAGGCTTTAAAATGCTGTGAATATTTTCCTTCAACCAGATGGTACGTTAAATCACCAACAGTCAGAAACTCATTTATCCATTTTCTTCCAAGCCTTAGGCTAGTTGAAAAAACAAGACTTGCAATAAAATTACACTATAATATCCCATGTTTAAATTTTTTAAAACTTCTATTTCTCAAGAAGTCCAGGATTGTCTTGCAGTAAAACCACTGCTAAAACCAATATGATAACCAAATAGTTGCTAAAAGACTTGATTTCATGGAGGTTTTTTCCCCCATTGAGTATTTTACTTCCACTCATAAAAGACAAAATGATGAGTAATGAAGAATAACATCCTGGGAGGAAGCTGCATTGTTTGAGAAAATATAAGAATGCAAATTAAAAGCATGTCTTAGTTTTACACCTCACAAATTATGGTGGTGGACACAAATACGCTGGCTCCAAACAATGAAAATTTGGTCACTGTGAATCAGATGAGGAATCAGAATATCCAAAGCTGCATTTAGCTAGGCAATTTTATCTATAAACTGTTCAAATTGCATAGAAAGGATGATCTCAGAATTGAAAGCAATGATTTTGTCGTTAATTACTTTAATATTTAGTTTAATTGTCTGTTTTCCTCCTCCTCTAAAGATTATAATGAACTGTCCCTACTCTTTTCCTAACCCCAGACATACGAAAACAAAGATTCACAATTCTAAAGAATGGCTAGTTTATAAAGATGAAAGGAACAGAATTGTGAATTAGTTTCCCACTTTCCATTGACACATTAGCCAAATTACATTAACCTCAGTTCTGATACTGTGTGTGACTTTGTATGTTCTGCTTTTGTGTACTTTCTTAGACAATTAAACCAGGGTATTCCAAATGCTCCAAAGGAAGACTTGGTAACATACTTACAGCATGCAGCCTGGATAATAATATGAGTTTATGGATGAGACAGTGTCAAAGAATGTTATTATCATGAAGAAAAATAAAGTTGATCATTATCAGAACCACTGATGCTACTAGAAAAAAAGTGAAAGGAGTATAAAATTTTACTTGCGTCTGTATTTTACTTCCTGTAGATGAGCATATTATATAGGAACAAACTATTCATTTTAAGATTGCTAAGGCATTTTGGTTGAACTGAAAGAAACAATACAAATCAAGGAACTGAGAAATGTATCCTTAAGAAAATGATTTATATCTGGGATATACTTAATTCTAAGGAGTACCTGATCAAGTGTTATTCCCATATTACTTTTTAAAATAATGATAACAGATAGAATTGTGGCAATGATTCTATGTCAAAAGACATAATACTAATAATTTTTAAACATCCTAGAGTAATGCAGAGTGAACAGTAATATCGCTTAAGACTTGACCATGTGCAATATAGTTTTCGACCTGTTTGCCCAATTTGGTAATGTTATCCCTGCTGCACATGTCATATGTGGTCTACCAAATAACAGTAGTGTTAGGAATGTTTCTTGATGATGAAGTTAACAAAAGTGTGAAGCTAGAAAACTATGGGAGTCATACTCTGAAATGCAATGGATATAAATGTTCTATAAATTAATATAAAGAATTTAACCTAAGATAGTGGTAGAACCTAGATGAATATTTTATTAGTAAATTAACTACATATGCACAAACATCTAAATGATAGACTATGGGGGTTCAGACACTAATTTTTAGTTTCTTCCTGACTATGACATTTTAAAACCCAGCACTATCTCTGTTCTCTTTTGTTTTGAATTTCTCTTCTGTTACTGATCCTAATTCATGCTATTCATGTCCACATCATCATGTTCTTGGCTGACCACACCCTATATTAGTATCCATATTACTATGCACAGATAATTCTAAGTCTCTAAATATTCAAAGTTTACAATAATTGCATATTTTTCTGTCATACTTTTCAAAAGGGTTATTTTGCTCTAATCACCATTTTTTAAACACTACCATCTGTATTTTTTTGTGTGTTAAGTGGAACAAGTCATGATAATTCTTATAATAAAACCTCCCAAATCTCAGCATCTTAAAACAATTTCTAGTTAATTCCATAGTTTAATGAAGGTTGAGTGACTCTCTTAGACATCTCCTCCATCCTTTTTTCCAAGCATTACATTTCATTTTTCTTTTAATACATTGAATGCCCTTGCTTTTGCCCTAAGAGTGATAACACAAAATTTCATCACTCCATCTTCGCAGATCAAATCCCCAATCTCCAGTTTAGTCATAGGTTTTCCCATTAAGTCCAGATAGTTCTTTCCAGAAAAGTGACCTATGAATAATTATAGACAAATTGTTGCATGCATACACACAAACACACACACACACACACACACACACACACACACACACACACACATCTGTCTCTAAATATACATGGATGTAATGAGAAAAAATAACCGCAATGAAATCTCCTACTTGGAAAGAATGAAAGGCATGCAAAGAATCTGGCTCACCTGATTCTTGAAATCTGCAGTATCTATCTACTAATAGAAGTATCTAGGCTTCTCCCATTTTGTGGCTTTGTCATATCATTATTCTTCAAATTCATCCCTAGGACTGAGGCCAATATATATGCAGGAGAACAGGCAACATTTAAGAAACCAGGCTCAAAATGTCATATTCCTGTGGCCAGAACAAAGTCACGCTTAAAGGTAACTGGTAATTTATTCTTCTTGTGTGACTAGTGGAAAAGTGAACCATTTTTTTAGAAAATAAAATTATGTCTGCTATACCACAATGGCTCATGTTCCTTCTCCCAGTAATCTACACTTCTCCTCTTTTTTAAATCTGAAATCAACATGTTGATTCACCTATACTCTACTTTATTCATAAAAATGAGTGATATTTTAGTAGATCTGTTTCTTGCTAAGTAATAATTTCATGATTGAATCTAAGCTGCAATTAATCCTGCCTTAGACAGGGACAAGAAAAAAAACATGATGCTTTTTGTGTAACATCATCAGTATCTTCTCTGACTACAGTGACCAAGGGGATTTCATAGTTTGGAACTGAACTGTCCTTATCTAGAAAACAACAGAACTGGTTAGACATAGGTTTCTTACCTGAGTGATATTATCCAAAATTCAAATTATCTAGAATTATATCTGAAAAAAAATTACTTTAGTCTTTTGAGTCAGATAAATGTGCCCTTTCTATTTTATAAGTGCATTTTTCACCCAGTGTTGAATACACAGATTATGAAAAGCCATTTCTACAATTTCGTCCAAGATTAGCTGAACTATATTAGAATTTTTAAGAGTTTACTTAATTAGATTGATTCTAATCTTACAGTGGACAAATCAAAAGTTGTTAGCAGTGTTCTGCCAACAGAAGTTGGGAAATAGTGCAGTGTATGTGAGTTTTCTCAGTTGCGTCTGACTCTTTGGTACCCTATAGACTTACCTGACCAGGTTCCTCTGTCCATGAGATTGTCCAGACAAGAATACTGGAGTGGATTGCCATGCCTTCCTCCAGGGGATGCTGACCCAGGGATCCAACCCACATCTCCTGTGTCTCCTGCTTGGAAGGCAGATTTTTTTTTTTTTTTAATTTTTATGCTTAATTAGAGGATAATTAATTTACAATATCATGATGATTCCTACCACACATCCACATAAGTCAGCCATAGGTATAGGTATGGCCCCTCCCTCTTGAACTACTTACCCACCTCCCTCCCCATCCCACCCCTCTGCTCCTGCTAAGTTGCTTCACTTGTGTCCGACTCGGGGTGACCCCACAGATGGCAGCCCACCAGGCTCCTCTGTCCCTGGGATTCTCCAGGCAAAAATAGTGGGAGTGTGTTGCCATTTCCTTCTCCAATGCGTGCATGCATCCTACCCCTCTAAGTTGCCACAAAACACTGGTTTCGGGTTCTCTGCATCATACAGAAAAGTCTCACTGGCTATCTCTTTACTGCTGAGCCACTGGGGAAGCCCTTCATAAGGCAGACCCAGAAGCTAAGTGAGGATCTTGCTTGATTAGCTATAGCTTACATGCCTTATTTGGGAAAGCCTACTTTGCTGAATAATCGGTCCAGGATATTCATTGGAAAGACTGATGCTGAAGCTGAAACTCCAATACTTTGACCACCTGATGCAAAGAACTGACTCCTTGGAAAAGACCCTGATGCTGGGAAAGATTGAAGGTGGGAGGAGAAAGGGATGACAGAAGATGAGATGGTTGAATAGCATCACTGATTCAACGGATCACCAACTTGATGGACATGAATTTGAGTAAGCTCTGGAAGTTGGCAGTGGACAGGGAAGCCTGACTTGCTGCAGGTCATGGGTTCACAAAGAGTCAGATACAACTGAGCAACTGACCTGACCGTGCTTGTTGTTTGTGATTGGCTGTGCTTAAATTTTGTTTTCTGGGATACGAATGCATTTACACAATTGACTCTGGATTAGGTTTTTGTTAAGTTATATACGTCACCAAGGGAGTAGAGCCACCCCAGTCTAATGACTTCTTGTTTAATTGCTTTCAGTTCAGTTGCTCAGTTGTGTCTGACTCTTGGTGACCCCATGGACTGCAGCACATCAGGCTTCCCTGTCCATCACCAACTCCCAGAGCTTACTCAAATTCATGTCCATCAAGTTGGTGATGCCGTCCAACCATCTCATCCTCTACTGTCCACTTCTCCTGTTGCCTTCAATCTTTTCCAGCATGAGGGTCAATTGCTTTAACATGTGCAAAAATCTAGGCACAATATTAACAACAACAAAAATAGATGAACTCATTATTTTTAAGTTTATTCATATTGAACAAGTGTTTATGTGTAGAGGCATTTCCTAAGATGTTTAATTACCTGCGCTACCTTATGAAATATATGCTCTTCTGTGTTGAATCATAAAATGAATGAGTGCAATCTACTGAAGCAACAAAAATGTACCCTTACACAACAGACTAGGAGCCATTATTTGATGTCATCCACTTATATCCATTGTCTAGCACTGTCTTTTCTGAGTTGAGCAGGTGTCCCATCTTCCAAGTAGGGAGTAAGTATCAGGACTAAGTGCTGTAAAAACAACAGTAGCAACAAAAATAAGTCATGTTTATACCTAGTTGGAGGTTATAATCTCAGAGAATGCAATGTTGAATTAAGCTTTATTCTGATTTTCTGAAAGTAAAATCATAACAGATATTAATCCTGTGCTAAAATTCTCCACAGTGCTTTGAATTGAAGCATTTTCCAAAACACAGATGTAAAAAAACTTCTAAATAATATTTAGATAAGTAAATATCAAAGATAATATGAAAATTAAACCTATTTCTTTATGTATATTTAGTCCATTTGAGCCTAGCTTAAAATTTTCATCTAATGTCCATCAGACCACCTCAGCCAATTCTGAATAATCTCACCGGTGAACAAATATAAACTTTGATAGTAGCATGAGACAGATTGATTGTCTTAACCCACCATTTGGATAATAAGTCCTTGAAATTACTATACTTCTTTGAAACAAGATCTCCTAAGATATTTATATGTTGTCTGCTTAGGAGAGTTTACAGTTTTATGTGAAAGAAATAAAATCAATAATTAGCCTTATCTTCATTCCTACATACTCATTTAGACTCTAGAAATTTTAATATTTTAAGATTTGTCACTCAAAATCCTTAAGTTTCAGGAAATAGGAGAATACATTGGGCAATGAAGGGAAGTCTCTTAGGAAAATACAAGGGTGAGGAATGAAGGAAAATGGTACGTTTTCTTTTTCATACATATATTCCTTCTCCTTCGCTTGCTCAGTCCATGAAAGAACTTTTCTACTTCATAGTACACACGGTTTGCAAAAGGTAGCTGTGACGTGGCTTATACCTCATATTCACTTTATGCAATCTAAGCTGACTAAACAGCTAGGGAAGGTGTTTAACAAGAGGAGGGTTTCCAATAACAATCGTACAAAACGAAAGAAAAAAGTCATGTTAGTTTTCCATAGACATTTTGAAACTCATTATCAAAAGCAACTCTAATTTTAGTCTTCAGTTATTTTGCTTCATAATACAAACTTTAAAGACTGCAGAGATTTATTTACAGCTACATATATGATATATATGCAATCCTACGTAGAAACACCTTGATATGTCAGTTTTGTTATTTCTAATCAATAAGAGCTTTGAAGGAACTTTCCTGGGATGAGAAATGGAAAGTTTAGTTGGAACTAAGATTAAGTAAAAAAACAAAATCTATTTTAGACAAATTCTAGAATCAGTGTGTGTATTTTATTGAAAAAATCATAGCTCAACAGATTGTTTTGTGTTAGTCTACTATATTATTTCAACAGAGGTACCTGTTTCAAAAAACACTGCTCCATTTAAATGTTAATGTGCATACTGCTATGGAGATCTCTTAAAGATTATGGGTTCTGAATACTTTAGTTATAGAACATTTGGCCTTTATAGATCAAATTCCTTGACTTCAGTTAAAAAGCTGTATCTATAAGTGGAAAATGACTTTGCCACTCTGTTGGTTCCTAATATTATTAAATATTTATTAAGATTCAGTAGTACACTAAGCATTTATGAAGTAAGAATAGAATAATATTTACTTTAATTAACCTAGTATCTGAAGTCTCTTAAGGGAGATAGATATAAGGTACACATGCTTCTGTACAGCTTTTCTGGTTATAGATTGTGATTCACAATCACAGTAGCTCAGGTCTGTCATCTTTTTTTTATTATTATGGAATTAGAAATAATCACTGCAGATGGTGAATGCAGTCATGAAATAAAAAGATGCTTACTCCTTGGAATGAAAGTTATGACCAACCTAGACATCATATTAAAAAGCCGAGATATTACTTTGCCAATAAAAGTCTGCCTTGTCAAGGTTATGGTTTTTCCAGTAGTCATGTATGGATGAGAGAGTTGGACTATAAAGAAAACTGAGTGCTGAAGAATTGATGCTTTTGAACTGTGGTGTTGGAGAAGACTCTTGAGACTCCCTTGGGCTGTAAGGAGATCCAACCAGTCCATCCTAAAGGAGATCAGTCCTGGGTGTTCATTGGAAGGACTGATGCTAAAGCTGAAATGTCAATATTTTGGCTACCTGATGTGAAGAACTGACTCATTGAAAAAGATCCTGATGCTGGGAAAGTTTGAAGGAACTTCAAACTTTGAAAGAGGAAAAGGGGAGGACAGAGGATGAGATGGTTGGATGGCATCACCAACTCAATGGACATGAGTTTGAAAGTAAACTCCAAGAGTTGGTGATGGACAGCGAGGCCTGGCGTGCTGCAGTCTATGGGGTCACAAAGAGTTGGACACGACTGAGCAATTGAATTGAACTGAACAGAATTAGAAAAAACAAATGCTTAAAATTTCTTAAGTCCGTGATGGTAAGGTCCTTAAACTGAAGACAGGTACATCTTTGAGACTGCCCTTACTGCTAGCACAGTTTTGCTTTTCCTAATTTTTATTTTGATGTTTATTCTGCTAAAGAATGAAGATATCCAAGTTGATCAAAATTCAGTACATATATTCATGGTTCGCATGAAGGTGCTGTAATTTCTCTGTAGTATATTGACTCACCAACAGTTAGAACCTCATAAGATTTTTAAGATAAACTCTTTCACTTTGCCAGAAGAAAATTATGGCTTAGAGAACTTAGCATCCATTGACAATGCAATGCTTTTATCAACCTGTCGGTTATGAGGGCAGACAAGCTATCTTCCTTATTTATTGAAATATTTTGTGTACTTACGTGGTAGATAGCTCACCTTTTAAAGTGCAACATTTCTCCTTGAACTTCATGAGTAAATGTTACTGTTTTAATATTAATAATACAAAATACACACAGATCAAACACTAGAAATACATTTCTACTGTTATTATTTCTAATCAGATAATGGGAGAGGGGGAATGGCCCTTCAATACTCCTGTGTGGTGAGAGATGACTCAACACTATCCTAACAGTCTTCTCTTTGAATTACTATGAAATTGGTGCAGTGGAGCATGATACCATCTGGCCGCCACATGACAGGAAATGCTTATTTGCCAATTAAATTTGCCTCTGTTCTTTTCTTATCAGGCTGTGTTACGCCCAGTGAAACTACTTGGTATCCAAAGGCAAATAGAGAGAAAGAAATCATCTATTGTACTTTATCATGGAAATGATAATGATGATGATGGATGTAGTGGTGGGAATGATAATCCTGTTATATAATTGATCTGGGACCTCCTATATGCTAAGCATTGTTATCACTTTTAATGTATTATCCCATTTATTTATCACAATATTTCTATGAAGTAGCTGCTATGGTTATCCTCTTCTTAGACAAGAAAATTCATATATGGAGAGGTATAGCACCTATGTTCAAACACTGTGCATCTTACTGTAACATCCTAACTAATTCCATCCCATTTATAGAGTGTACACTCATTGACACTCTCATCAATATTTATGACCTATATCCTATATACTTTTATATATATATATACATACACATACACACACACACACACACACACACACATATATATACACACCATATGTTTATTTTAAAGAGTTTGGAGTGAACTTGAAGATCTAAAAAAATAAATTATTGAATTCCAGTTGGAGATCTCCATTTTTATATCACTGAGAGAGGGCATCTTTGTGTATTATCTTCTGTCTTCAAGAGATCACTCTTAATATGGTTATTATACACTAAGAGTTATAGGTGAGAGCATTCTGTTTAATATAAAATATTATGGCTTCCTTAATTTATTTATGCAAAGTAATAAATAAAGACCATGGTGCAATTTCCAGTACTTTACACTTTCAGTCATTTTCCTTAGAAAGTTTTCCATTTACATTTTAAATTGTTTTGGCTTAATTTAGTGACTCAGTTGCATACTTCCTAGTGTTCAGAAAAAATCAGTGGTCCAAAAGTCTTATAAAAGTATATATTGTTATGAACTGGCTCTTGGTTAGACTAGATTAAAATGGGAGATTATTTGGAAATCTACCATTTATATAAAGAGGTTTGCACTTAATCTTCAGTGTAACCTGAAATGTGAATTGCTCTATAAGAGCTATTATTTGCTGAGATTAGGGTAGTCCTATTAGATGCAGCATAAATAGTTAGATATTTGACATTGTTCAAAGAGGCAGTTCAATAATTGAAGACAATCGTCTTCTTTTACCTTCTCCCCAGGAGATACATAAACTCCCTCTAATGCTAAATGTTTGTGTTCTCAAATTTATATGTTGAAATTCTAACTCCTCTTTTGGCTATATCTGGAATTGGGACCTTTAAGAAGGTAAGGTGAAATGAGGTAACAAGGGTGGGTCCCTGATCTGATAAGATTAGTATCCAGTGAAGAAGAAATACGCAGGACTCCTCATTCTTCTCCATCTCCTCTTTCATAAGTAAATTCCTTTTATTTTTAACTGAAGTATAAATGCTTTACAATGTTACATTCAACTCTGCTGTATAACAAAATGAATCACCTTTATGTCTATATATATATATATATTGCACACTGCACTGTGCACATATATATATGTGCTGTGCTTAGCCCCTCAGTCATGTCCATGTCTGACTCTGCGACACCATGGACTATAGCCCACTAGACTGCTCTGTCCATGGGATTATCCAGGCAAGATTACTGGAGTGGGTTGCCATGCCCTCCTCCGGGGGATCTTTCCAACCCTGGGATCGAACCCAGTTCTTCCACATTGCAGGAAGATTCTTTACCGTCTGAGTCAACAGGGAAGCCATGTGTATATATATACTTCCTTCTTGCACCTCCTTCCCAGCCCACAATCCCACCCCTCTAGGTGACCACGGAGCACCGAGCTGAGCACCTGTGCAATGCAGCAGCTTCCCACTTTCTATCTGTTTTACACACGGTAGTGTAATCATGTCAGTGATATTCTTCGAATGCCTCCCACCCTCCACTTCCTCCCTCTGTGTCCACATGTCCATTCTCTATGTCTGTGTCTCTATTCCTGCCTTGCAAATAGGTTCATCTGTACCATTTTTCTAGATTCCATATATGTATAAGCATTCATATGATATTTGTTTTTCTGACTTTGTATCAAAGACTCTAAATTAGCACCCCTTGAATCCGTGTAGGGGACCAGGTTCAGATTTCACCTGGGGAGCTCCTGAGGTGGTTTCCCGTGAACTAGCATACCTAGAGACATGCCTCTTTCTTTTAAATCCTCTGCTTATTTTTAATTATTCAATCAGATCTTTTTGAAGTCAAAGGTGAGAAGTCAAATAGTTAATACGTAAATGTCCCTCCAAAGCTTTGTAATAGAAAAACAGAAATGAGAGATTTTTATTTCCAGGTTTAGAATGGGATTAGGGCTGTTGAAAATTGTTGGATTATCTTTTTAGACAAATGGCATACTTGAAAAAAGATTCTGGAACTAATTTAGATAGTAAAATATTCCTGAACTCAGTTGTATATTTACCCATTCCACTTCATTTCAGATTAGACTCTTGCATGTGGGCAAGATAGGATTTAAAGCAGATCTAGTCTGGCAGGCCAGCATGAGGCTGTTACTGGTTGTGAAACTGAATGCTTAGACATTTCAATTAGATAGCTGTTTTATATTGTTATCTTTTACTAAACAGCTTCTGAAAGTATTTTCTACTTCTGAAATAGTGTCATTTAAATAAGAAGAAAGTAGATCTTTACTCTTACTGAGGCACTGACAAATCTCAAGCAACCTGAGAAGTTTTGATAATCTATATGAACAATATTTTTTGGTAATACTTATTTAGAGAGATTATAATATTGGAGAGCTCCTAAAGATGTCATTAAATTCTTAACCTATACGAGACAGAAAGGTGAAAGAAGATTTCAATATATTGACTAGAGAACTCTAGGCTATTAATGCCCATGCTCTAGCTGTGGCATTATATGAGACCTTATCATCCTTATTCCCTGTTAAGCTATAATTAGTATGACTGTACCATTAGGATAGTAAGGATTAATTACACAAGCTATAAGTATGCTTTGTAAATAAACGATCACTTATTTATAGGTGCAGTTAATGTGATATTGATTCCCCAGCTCATTGTGGAATCAGTGTTGAATCTTGACATTAGTCAGGTAAAAAATTTTTTTTCCTCAAGGATACAGCCTGAATTAGTGAATGGCTTAATATTTTCTGATTTTGCACAAAACTGCTTTTACAAAATTTGAAGGATTATAATTTAGATTAAGCTATTTTAGTGGATTCTGGAGGTGAAATTTTTTCATCTTGTGTTGAGGTTCTCTCTGGAAGTATCTGCCTCTGGAGAAATTAGATTCCATTAACTGGCTGATTCATTTAACCTGCAATTCTCAGAAAACAAACACACTGGCCATCACCAGAGGCTGAATATTTGAAGAAGAGACCACTTTGGTTTTATAAGCCTGTGAATTTTTTTTTTTTTCATCTGCTCAGAGTTCTTAAGTAAACAGTATCTGACTATTTACTCTGTGCCACAGAAGGACGGTAAAAAAAAATGCCTCCACTTTTTGGAACTTACCCAAATTAATGAAAGAAGGTTTCCATAGAAATACAGCTGACTTCAGTCAGCTATGTGTTCCACTACATCTGTGTTTTCTAACTTTTTCTCCCTCTAAATATGCTTTTCTTCTCTGAGATACCTATCTCCTTTATGCGTACTGTTGTCTAGTGGTCCTTTATTTTATCTGACCACCAAAATCCACAGAGAAAGGGAATATGCCATCGTTACGACCTGCATAGGTGAGGTTTGAGATTTTGCAGCTATAATTGTGCATGTGTCAAGCACTCCCCTGCCTTCTTCCGCATTAGTGTATGGCAATTGCATGCCTTACTCAGTCCCCCAAGTAATTCAACTTTGGGGTGAAAAAAACAGATGCTAAATAGATATTAGCAAATTGAATGTATATTGACTGACTTTTTAAAGTGAAGTGAAGGCATATAAGCATCAAGAAAACATCAAAGATTCTTAGGACTGTATGTTTAAGCCAGGTGAAAAATAGTTCATGTCATTCTCTTGGTTCCTTCTGCATTCTGCTTCACATTGAGCTGAAAAAAGTTAAAAAGCCAACATTCTGCTAAAAAATAATTACCTGAGACTTCCCTTGTGGTTCAGTGGTAAGACTCCACACTGTTAACACAGGGGGCCTGGGTTCGATCCCTGGTCAGGAAACTAGATCCCACATGCCACAGCTAAGACCCAGTGCAGCCAGATACATCATTAAAAATAAAGAATATTAAAAAGAAATCTTCATGCAACTAGCTTTAATAGATCTAAATGGACTTATATACTCATTTACATTTTGTGAATTTTCACTAAAATTATATATTTTTTTAAATGTACCAAAAGTTTAAAAATCCTGAAAGTAGCTGACTTTGTCACCTGGAAAGTTTCTCCTCAGTAACCACAGCCTTCATATGTACACTGCATAACCGGAGAAGATGTTGAACAGATGATGAAAGATACTTTACACCAAAGGAAAGAAAATTTAAAAAAAAATTATTGTATTCATATTGTTTTATTCATTTTATAAACTTCCTATAGGATTCTTTATTATTAGTACAAAATATAAAACTAGGTAGGCTAGAAATCTAAGAACTGTGAAGTCAAGACCATGGTGTAAGAATTTCTATGTTAGTTCAACTCAAAACTTGAGTTTTGAGAATAAGATAAAGTCAAAGTGTGGAGTTAAGGGCATTAAGGCGTGCAAGCTATTGCCTCCCCAGGATCTTTTATCATAAAGCCTCCTAAAACCATTGAGAAGACTGATCCCTTCTATTAAATCACTGGTGGATACTATTGACCTGACTTGGTAGTTAGATTGTGGAAATTCTAACAGCTTACATAAGGTATCTCATTAGAGAAATTTATCTTCTCTGATAGCCAGATAGTATTGTGATCATGAAATAATGGGATATAAAATAGTCTGTCTTCATATACTTGGTAGTGAATTTTTTATAAACATCCCCCTATTGTGTAGTGATGTGAAAACAAAACAAAAATGGTTTGGGGGGTGGGGGGCTAGATATCACTCCTGGTTTATTGATTACTGTTTTATGAAAATTGGCCAAGCAATCTCTTTGGATTTCAGTTTTGTATTATATGAAAGAGAACTTAAAATAGACTTTATTTTTCTTTTTATTTCACAGGAATTTTGTAAGTAATCAAAGTGTTTAAAGTGGGTGCATATGTGTAAACAACATTTTGAAAAAGGTTAACATCTAAATGTTAGGCAAGAGAAATATAAAAACAAATAGTTCTAAAGGGATATTTGTTCATTTTTCCTTGTGTAGGCAGGTCATTTGTGTTAATCTTTTAAAATCTTTTGGTTTCATATACTACAGTACATTCATTCTTCATGCCCAAGTCACTCAAACTGAACATGATTTTATTGAGTGTTTGTAGCATGTGGATACTGGAATAGGCTGGCGTTTTTAAAATTTAATGTCTGCACTTAGTCTGTAGTTATACTTTGTATTTTGATCGAAACGAGGTTATGTTTTTGAAACCCTGACACTGGTATTTTGATCACATCAGGTATCTTACTTCTTTTCTATCATACCAATGTTTGTTAGACAAAGATTGTTGTTTCTCATCTCCCACAGCTGTATACTCCACTTGCTGTCTCTTCAGGTCATTACAATTTTAAACACAGGGGGCCTTGACAAATCCATGCATGAAAGGTATGTGTCTTGTTTTTTTTTTCTATTCTCATGTTCAAGTCCATTAGATAAATGTTATCCCTCGTGAACTTGGAAGTATGGGGATATCCTTCTTCATACCGCCCCCAAAATCTCACTGGGTTTAGAGATTGTGGCCTTATTAGAAGGTAAATTTTCAGCATCAGTAACATTTTGGAGGCTGATTGTCCTCAAATTCAACCTTTAGGAAAGGTGAAATATTTTCCTTTTTGAAAAGAAAGGTAACTGGTATCAAAATTTTAGTAAGTTGCTTGCTTTTCAAACATTTATAAATAACATCTCTAAATGGTAATACTAAAAATAAACAAACAAAAAAACCCACCAAAACACTATATAGCTATCCTGAAGGTGGATTGCATATATCATAATTACTGTTCTATGATGTTTTCCTGGTTAGGGGAGCTATGGTCTGGTTGATTGAGCTGTTCTCATCTCTGAAGGGCAGTGCAGTGTTCAGTAGCAGGTTTGTGGGTGTTGATGGGTTCCCTATGTCTTTGGGCAGTCCTTCTGGCCTTGGCAGGGTTAGACGCATCTATTTCTGTAGCCACGTTGAACCCCTCTAGGGCTTCCCAGGTGGCGCTAGTGGTAAAGAACTCACCTGCCAATTCAGGAGGAATAAGGGATGCAGGTTCAATCCCTGATTCAGGAAGATCCCCTGGAGGAGGAAATGGAAACCTGCTCCAGTATTCTTCTCTGGGAAATCCCATGGACAGAGGAGCCTGGGGGCTACAGTCCATGGGTTCGCAAAGAGTCAGACATGATTGAAGTGAGTTAGCACACACACACACACACACACACACACACACACACACACACGTAGATAAGGTCCAGAAATGTGGTTTGGGGGGTGATCATCTCCTGGAGTATGTGGCACTTCCAATATATACTGGAATCAACCTTGAAAAAAGTAATTTGTTCATAGATGTTGTATGTTCATAAGAAATGCTAAGATATGCATTTAATAAGTGGTTACCATGTTTCCTGTACTAAATGTTTTATACAAGGTATATAATCTTAGGTACTATGCAAAAATAAGTTTTATTTTATGGAACCTTTTAAGTATCTATTTTTAAGTGAAAGACTTTAGGTATTAAGAGCTGGCTGAAATTTTCACAGCCAAAAAGATGTAGTCCCTAGATTCAAAGTGAGGAAGATATTTTGCCCTAACTCACTTATGCACAGCTTCCTTCATGCCTGAAGTCTGTCTGTTTTCCTTATACACCTTCCTAGTGGAGCAGACATACAACAATAAGTAAACTAAATTCACTTACATTTTTAAAGATTTTAACTTCTCTCAGAATATTTCAATACATGTACGTGCAGTGTGTATGACAATGATGCATATGGCAGAATAAACATCTGTATCTTTAGGACTGTGTCAGTATTTAAGTGAATATCTATATTCATGTGCTTGGCCCACTTCATTTGTCTCTCCATCTAGAACTGGAGTTGACGTGCCTATTTTACATATTCCATTTATCTGTTTGATTGTTATTTGTCAGTTTCTCTGTCTAGCAATCTACTTTAATATGCATCTAATGTGACTACATATATCATTGCTCAACCTGAGAATGCTTGCTATGTCCTATTTCATTTTTCAACTCTTCCCTCATCTAAAAGATTTAATGGTTTCTAAAATAATGGCAATGGAAGCAATTCATACTCTAATGGAATTAATCTGATATACTTGAGAATATAGTAGTATGTATTTTTTCCTCTTTCCCCTTATTATTTAATGTAGATATAATACTGAAATCAGGAGTGATTGTATTAAGTATACACTTACTATTAATATTTATTTTCATTATAAACATATATTTAAAAGTGTATAAGCATGTTAACCTCAAACAATTTATGTCACTTTAGTACCATATTTCTCTGGTCCTTCATATCCAACTCATAGGTTACAATACAGTGCTTTAAAGGGCATAACTTGTGTCCCCAGTGCTTTTTCATAGGATTTTAAGAAGCTGATGTAAGCACATTTAGCAGAAGCAGGAGCAAATTCTTGTAATAGCTAGCTTGGGCAGTAGACCACTAGGGTGTGTAACTCTGCTCCAGTGACAACTTACAATCTTGGGCAAGATACTTAAATTTTCTAAAACTCACTTTTTCTCAAACAGAAATCACACAAGTTGCTTCAAACTGTCACTGTGCGATTTCTGCTTCTGGCTATAAGGCAATGATTACCACCAGATCACCAGCAAAAAAAAAAAAAAAAAAAAAAAAAAAAGAACATATATACCAAAGGACTAATTTTCAAATGTTTGACATAAGCTAAAAACAAATATTCTAAAGATAGAGCTGACTTATTAAATTAGCTATCTGTCCCTCCAAAAAAACTTAAAATTTATTCTCAACATTATAGCATTAGCAATGGATAGCATACAACAAAAAATTACTAGATATACAATGAAGCAGGGTAAATCTAACTGTACTACAAATATATGCAAAAAGCATATTGACTGAGGTGACAAAAGTAGGGCTGACCTAAGTAACTTTGAAAAGGATTGGAGTCTGTAAGTCCAAAGGCAAATAACTGGACATAAACACTGTACATTAACTCATGATGTTGCTTACATTGAGAGCACAGGTTAACAGTATTAACACTCTGGTCATGCATGTGGGACTGAAAAAAATGTGTAAGTTAATGCCATAAGGTGGGAGCTAAAGTTTTCAATTGTGGAATGGAATTTTATAGATAAGCCTGAACAGGAAGTTAAAATGAGGCATGGGGTAATGAATTCTAGTTGGAAATATCAGAATGAATTTGTGCATAGCTTAATATAGATACAGATGGTTGTATGTAAAAGTGTATATAGATAAGTGAAAATATGTAATAGTATACAGGAGTATATTTCCATGCTCTTTCAGCTGAAAGAGCCTGGAAGTAAAAACTCCAGTATCAACAAGTATCCCCAGCACTAAAACTCCAGTATCAACAAGTATCCCCAGCACTCACATCTTGATTTCTGATACCATTCTTTAACAAAAGGAGCCAAGGTTTCCTAGAGAAATGGCGGATTTAGTATTGGTTCCCATAATATGCAAAATATAAAAGATGAGAATGGAATATGTTACAAAAAAAAAACATTGACCCAACTGCCACACACACATTTGTGGGAATATGGCGAAGATCCATAGCTGGTGCAACTGAACGAACTCCCAACATTTTGAGTGTAAAATAAAATAAAATTGCATAATGACTCCATGTAAAATATTTGAGCCCAGACTGATACTAGTAAATGATTTAAATATATAAATAAATGGGGAGAATAAAAAAATCTCATGCGTAAAACAATTCCAGTAATATATAGACATAGTCTGCCTTCAAGGAATTTGTGCATAAATCCCCACCTCTTCGGTGTGGGCTGCCATAGTAACCTTCTTCTGAAGAGAACAATACAGGAAGTGAGGAAAAAAGAATTTTAGGGTGGAGAAACTTGGCAAATGCTGCCTTAGCCTTGTGATCAAGGTCAGCATAAAAAGTGTTAATTTATGTTTTTAGTAAGTACCCTTATTACAGTGCGATGAAAATGACACTTTACTTGTGTTTTCTTCTTTTCCAAACACATAGCCCTACTATAAACATGAGAAAAATATCACCAAATCCCAATACTGTACCTGAGCAATCCTCCTAGAAACCATCCAGATCAGAAAAAAATAAGGACAGTCTAAGAAATTGTCACAGGTGAAAGGAGCCTAAGGAAAAAATTCACAATCAAATGTAATGTCCTATCTTGAATGGAATCCTAGAACAGAAAAAAAAGGCATTAGGTAAAAAAACAAGGAATTTGGAATAAGTTATGTATTCTAATTTATAACAATATATCAATATAGTTCATTAACTGTAATAAGTGAAGGGAAGTGAAAGTCGCTCAGTCGTGTCTGACTCTCTGCGACCCCATGGACTATATAATCCATGGAATTCTCTAGGCTGGAATACTGGAGTGGGTAGCCTTTCCCTTCTCCAGGGGATCTTCCCAACCCAGGGATCAATCCAGGTCTCACACATTGCAAGCAGGTTCTTAACCGCGGAGCCACAGGGAAGCCCAACAACTAAAACTGTAATAAGTAGACCATAATAATATAACATGTTAAAAATAGGAGAAACTGGGTAATATGTACACAGAAACTTTCTGTACTGTCTTTATTCATTTCTAATCGGTTCTAAAATTAAAGATTTTTTTAAAATATCAAAAATAAAACAGAAGATTTGTACATATATTATCAACTAACTCAACCTAATTTTCTTGGTGCAACAATACAACTAAAACCTGAAGCATATGTATTTTTTTTTAAAGTACACGTGAAGAATTTGCCATAATAAACCATATGCTAGACTTTGATATTCACCTCAATTTGAAATGACAGATGCATTCTCTGACCTCAGATAAATTATTTTATTGATTAAAAACCCAGAAAGATATCTTTAAAAATATCCAAACATTTGGAAACTTAGAAACCATTCTAGTGTATGTATGTGTCAAATATGAAATAACAAGGCAAGTAGAATTTATTTGGTTGTGAAGATTTATGTATCTTTATTATCAAAGATACAACTTAACCAAAATTTGGGGATGCAGTTAGAGAATCTGAGAGAAAAAGATATGTACCACAAAATTACTGTATTAGAAAAAAATAAGATTACAGTAACTGATATTGATAGAATAAGAGCATTATCAATAGACTATGTAAACAATAGAGAATATCAATTAAACCTAGATCTTCAGAGCAACCAATAAAATTCAAAATCCTTATTTAGACTGAAACTATAGTGAGGAAAAATATATACTTAGATGTTAATGACCAATGTATTATCCTTATATATGAATTTATGAGTACTTAAAAATAAATGATAAATAGTTATTTGTGATTCAAGATTAATATGTTGCCAGAATTGTGAGGGGGTCGAAGAGGACCCTCACTTGTGGGCCTTGATTCTTGGTATGGACACAAAGAAGAATCTTATGAGATTATGAGTAATCATTATGGGTAATGAGAGGTCTTACCCCTGGCCAAAACAAGTTTATTGAAGAAAGAGAAGAATGAACAGAAAGAAAACCTCTGGTAGAGGTCGATCAGGCCAAGAGAGGCACTGGCATTGAAGTGATTAGGTAAGGGGTTTTTCAAGACAGGGCCTTTACATATTCATCTAGACAGGCGTGGACTGATAGTTTTGATTGACAGTTGCAAGTTACATGACGACATGCTGTTTTGAGAATGGCTTTTACATAATTCAGTCTGTTGTAATCAGATATATGTATGTATAGAATATTTATGAACCCCTAATGATGCTTTTGAACTGTGGTGTTGGAGAAGACTCTTTAGAATCCCTTGGACTGCAAGGAGATCCAACCAGTCCATCCTAAAGGAGATCAGTCCTGGGTGTTCATTGGAAGGACTGATGCTGAAGCTGAAACTCCAACACTTTGGCCACCTCATGAGAAGAGTTGACTCATTGGAAAAGACCCTGATGTTGGGAGGGACTGGGGTCAAGAGGAGAAGGGGACGACAGAGGATGAGATGGCTGGATGGCATCACTGACTTGATGGACGTGAGTTTAAGTAAACTCCGAGAGTTGTTGATGGACAGGGAGGCCTGGCGTGCTGCAATTCATGGGGTCACAAAGAGTCAGACATGGCTGAGAGACTGAACTGAGCTGAACTGAACTGAATGAACTCCCAGCTGCCTAAAGGTCACTTGAGGACATAGCCTGGCACTGGAAAAGCCCCTCTGGTTAGTTTGTATCCTCTGTGCCAGAGTGCATGCTTAAGAGTTGGAAAAGTCTGGTTATTTTGTAGAATATCTGTGAGCTCCCCTGGAAGTGTCTGGGATGGGGTTTATTTATTATTTTATTTTATTTTTTTTATTAGTTGGAGGTTAATTACTTCACAACATTTCAGTGGGTTTTGTCATACAATGACATGAATCAGCCATAGAGTTACACGTATTCCCCATCCTGATCCCCCCTCCCCCCTCCCTCTCCACCCGACTCCTCTGGGTCCTCCCAGTGCACCAGGCCTGAGCACTTGTCTCATGCATCCCACCTGGGCTGGTGATCTGTTTCATCGTAGATAATATACATGCTGTTCTTTCGAAACATAGGATGGGGTTTAGAGATAAGCTTGCATCCCTTTCAGCTTGACTCATGCTTAACTGCCTACCTAACAAATATATAGCTTTAAACAAATAAGTAGCTATTTTATAAATATACAAAATAAATATTTTATATACTATTTATTTATAATAATTTTAAAACGGTTGTATATGTAAGATTAGTTTATAAAATTTAATTGCATTTTATTAAAAAGCAAACATGGAAAATAGAATCAAAAATGTAATCCTTAAGTGATCAATTTATTTCTAGTTTCAATAAAAACAAATACAAAAATAGTTGAAAGAAATGAGACAACCTTAATTAATGATGAGTTGTACAGTATTCATGAATTTATACTTAAGTATTGATAAGATATGTATACTGTCATAGTGATGTATAATTTCAAAGAAATCCTACTCAAATACACTGTCCTTTTTAAATAACCATTGAGAAACTGATTCTAAAGTTTAAATGGAAATGTAATGGACCTAGAATAGTGCAGATTTATTTGGGAAAGAACAGTATCAAAGGGCAGTTATTTAAAAAAGGGACACATCTTGCCTGCCTTAATCAATTGATGTAAATTATAACTGATAATATGATATCTATGCTGAGAGCAGACATACAGATTAAGGCAACAGAATACGGAATTGGGAAATAGATGACTCCTTCATACCTATATGTCCAATTAATGCCTGAAATGTACAAAAACAATTCAATGAGAGAAAAAAAATATTTTCAACAAACTATTCTGGAATAAGTTGTTCTATATGTGAAAAAGAAACAAAAAGAAAGAAAACTACCTTACATCTTCCAAAGAAGGGCTGTATCCTACTTGAAGAGGAGTTAACAACCATGCCCCTGTTGAAGGAGGTGACATGATGCCCAGGTGTGTCCGTTGATAGCCAAAATAAAAATAGTTCTGAAATAATTTGAGATCTGTGGTTTTTTGGGACTGTGAGATCTGAATATTTGTTACCATCTGACCACACCCACATGACACGAGCAATGCCAGGTGGGAATCATCCATTGGAGAGTTGTCAGGACACAAGACTGTGTGCGTGTGGGCAGTCTCTCAGCTGTGTCCAGCTCTTTGTGACCCCATAGACCACAGACCCCACAGACTGTCCATGGGGTTTCCCAGGCAAGAACACTGGTACAGGTGGCCGGTTTCTACTCCAGGGCATCTTCCCGACCCAGCGATTGGTCCCACGTCTCTGAGTCTCCTGCAAGCAGGTGGATTCTTTGCCACTGAGCCACCTGAAAAGCCCCACAAGACCATGAGAAATTATATATATATATATGCACATATATATGCATGTATATATAATTTTAAGCCAATTGTACATGAGTAACATGACTGGTTACTCAACATAAGATGATTGAAATAGAAGAATCCTCCTCCTACAAGGGCAAAACGAGCAAAAAACAACAGAAGCAACTGCAAAGATCATGTACACAAAATTTTAAACATCCAAGAAGTAACCCAAAATAAAGGAATTCAGGTGGCAACAGAGGGTTAATGACCTCAAGTACTTATGACAATAGATAATCTGAATGAATACATATTATATAATAGAGCTAAGATAGGGGCAGTAAATCAGACTGTCCTTGTATTTTACCTTGGAGATAGTATTATATCCTAATCAAAGCTGAGACTCACATGAATTATGAACAGTAGTGGATATACTTTATAAGGGATGCAAGGTAGATGACTTGAAGTAAAATAATATTTAATAAAACAGTATAATTTATATGTAGAAGCCAGGGTATAACTGAAAGTTTTTGTGCTAATCTAATGAACTTGACTATAATAAGTACTTTCACTAGTAGTTTGTTTTATTTTATAGCAATAAACTATGCTAGAATAACAATTATATATTTAAGTATATTGCCATTAACTTGCACTAGTTTGAATTATAAATTGAAGAGAACATGCTAATTTGAGAATATAGACTCTATTTAGCATAATACATTGTTTCTTGAGAAATGATATTCTGCATATTAGAGAACTAGGTTATAAACAGATAATTAAATGTGAGAATTAATTTTGTTTCATGGGGCTCAATTACCTTATGCGAACAGTGTAAATCATTTAAGCTTTGTTTTTAAATATAGCATGCATATTCAAAAAGCCCATGATTATAATCTATGAATAATAAGCAGATATATTTTTAGTCAAATAACCTACTATACAGAGGAGTGCTAACTTTGCTTACCTTTACAGTGAACTTTCAGTTCCAGGTCAAGCTGTAGCAAAGCATCTGCTGTGGCCATATGTTATCTCAGTAGATTGCCACCAGGTGAAATTCTTTATGAGACACATCCAATTCTAAAAACTATCACAGGAGATGCTATAATACATAAGGCTTTTCCCTGTTTGGCCTCCTGGTCCCAATGGGGGGGATAATTCCACATTTCAGCTAATATTATTTTGGTTCCTGCCATGAAGTTGGAAGATATTTCTTGCAGTATAGAATCTCCCACCAGCATCTGGAAAGTGAGCATAAGATTGAAAGTCAGAGAAAGAATTTTACTCACCATGGGAAAATATTTTTGAGGGCGAGAAAACAGAAGTGTGAAGATGCCAGTATTTTCCTTTTACTATTACTCATGCAGTGCTTAGTCGCATAGTCGTGCCCAGCTCTTTGCGACCCCACGGACTGTAGCTCACCACACACCTCTGTCCATGGGGATTCTCCAGGCAAGAATACTGGAGTTGTTGCCATGCCCTCCTCCAAGGGATCTTCCCAACCCAGGGATCCAACCCAAGTCTTCTGCAGTAGAGACAGATACTTTACCATCTGAGCTTCCACGGAAGCCCAACTGGCCTTCGGTTTCTCACTTTCAGAGACTCCCAAACAAGGATTCGAATTTTCTGTTGTTTTGAGGCACCCATGAACCTCCTTGATTCAGTAGGGTGTTTTCAGTTCCTTAAATTCTTTTTTTTTTCCATTTATTTTTACTAGTTGGAGGCTAATTGCTTTACAATATTGTAGTGGTTTTTGCCATACATTGACATGAATCAGCCATGGATTTACATGTGTTCCCCATCCCGATCCCCCCTCCCGCCTCCCTCTCCACCCGATCCCTCTGGGTCTTCCCAGAAAAAATAGACACAACAAACTAAGCACAACATAAAACTAAGAATTTAAGGAACTGTTATCTAGGGTGAAACAGTTCCTTAAATTCTTAGTTTTATGTTATGCTTAGTTTGTTGTGTCTATTTTTTTTTATTAACATAGATCATTTTATTTGGTTTAAAGCAGAATGAAGTCTCACTTTTTCAATAAACCAAGTATATGAAAATATATTGAGATGATATAAAGTACAGTATTAATATGTTTACCACAACTAATTTTAAAATAAATGCAAGTCTGTACTTTTCATATTTTTCTGAAATATTTTTCATATTTTTTAAACAGCAGTTTGGCAAAGAAAAAGGATGGAGAAGCTGAAGTGTGAAAAACATCAGTGTAGCTAAAAGCACTGTCTCCAAATAGAATATAGTTTAGCATTTTACCTTTAAAATGTGCATAAAAAGCATGCATCTGGACATTAAAGGTCCATTAAATAGCTGATTTTTAAGAATTAAAGCCCTTTCTAATCAGCCACCTGAAAGAAAGTAAGTTTATAATGTTTGTATCAGATTTGGAAGAATGACCTATGGTAGACATTGTCTAAGACACCTCAAGTTTTCCACCTCCTGATATATGTACCCAATGTAATTCCCTCCTCTTGAGTGTAATGAACCTGTGCATGTGGTGGGATGCCTCCCTTGTAATTAGATCAGTCAGTTCACTTCAATTTAAAAGAAAGCTGAAGCATCAGAAAAGATGCTTCTCTGTTGGCCTTGAGAAAGCCAACTGCCATGCTGTGAAAGCCGTGGTCCAGAAGACAATGAGTGGCCTCTTAGAGCTGAGGACCTCCATCCTTTCAAATTATAAGGAAATTAATATTGGCAGTAGATGTTGAGTTTGGACATGAACTTCAAGCCTAAAATTGGATTCTGTTCCCTACCAAAGCCTTGATTCCAGCCTATGGAGATACTGGGGAGTGGTCCCTACTATTTGAACTAGTTTAGTACTTCAAGGCAGGGACTGTTTCACAGTGGTGGGTAGTGGGGTTCAGCTTCCACAACGTCACTTTCATGTAAAGTGGGATGGAGGAGATTCATTGTCAATCTGGAGAAATGTTTCTCCAAACCAATTAAGAGCAAGGATTGGAAAGAGCCCCTGTAGGTCCTTGGAACCCCTTCATTGAGAACTGGGAAGTTGGGAAGGCTGGTTATGTGAGCTGAAGGCACCTAAGGTGCTTAATTTGTAAACAGTCTCTTTTCCAGTGGTCTTGCTGTTTGCAAGTAATAGCACAAGCTAGGAGGGTTTTGGTTTCATTTAGAAGTGTTCATTTACTGGAGTTGAAGATTAAGAAATTTGGTGTTTTTTTTGTTTGTATTTGAGGTGATTCATCTAGAGTCTGAGAGAATTGGTTTGCCATATTCACTAAATCTGGAGTGGGCATGGTTTTCTATTCTCTCCTGACAATTTTTACTGTAAGGGAGTGATCCTGGTTCACTCTATTCATAAATATAAACTTAAGAGATACCTGGGTAAAATAAACATCTGGAGGAAAATCAGAATTTTCTTTAAAAGCAAGTTGAAGTTTGTAGTAGCCGTGAACAGGTTCACCAGATTTTTGTGTGTGTGAGTGTGCAAGTGTAAATTTTATTCCAAACAGGTTTTGAAAAACCTTGAGGAATTGCTCAGTGAAGTCACCCAGTGATTGCCCAAGCCTGATCATACAATAAATCAGTGAACAGGTCTCCCAGTTGTAATTCTAGAGACCTTTCAGGATTTTCCCAATTCATTGATTTTCATCCAATGCTGGGTCAATGCTTCACTGCCTAGCATATGGGCCAGCTTATACAAGTCAGAGAAATCAGGTTGATAAGTTTGGATGACTATTAAATTCCTGAGCAAGTATGTAAGGATCTTTGGTTGCTTTAGGAAAATCTTTGACTATGGCTCACAGATCAGTTTTAGTCCAGGGAATATCAGAAATTAAGAGTTAAACTGCTGGGTCCTCAGAAGACTTAATTTTAAAGGGAGAAGTTCTTATAAATTCAAAGAAAGAAAGTAGAGAGAATTTTCAAGAAAGGAAAAGGGGGATTTTAGGGTATAGAAGAGGCATAGGTGGCATAAAAAGGAAGGAGGAAGGGATCTTCCCAACCCAGGGATTGAACCAGAGTCTCCTGTGTTTCCTGCATTTCAGGTGGGCTCTTTACTGCTCAGCCACCTGGAAAGCCCCGGAATCTGGCCGCTAGGAGCCAAAAGAGAAAGACAGGATGGTGGCAGAGGCTGAGCCTAAGACGAGGAAGTGAAGGAAGAGAAACCTGAGGCTTTGGGAGCCTTTTTATCTTTCTTTAATCATTTGTTTGTATCAGTTAATCTTAAAATCTTATTTTTCATAGAGGCATTTTGAGGATTCTGACAGTGCTTGGAAGCCTCAAAAATATCAGTCACAATCAACATTCCAGTAAGTTCTAGAAATTTTAAGCTATTGCAGTCCAGTTAGTTTTACAGATATTAAATTTGGACATTTCAAAAGTTCCCCATAATGACCACTGACATTCTAAATTGGTTTTGGTCACGTTGGCCCATTTATTTAGAAAGGCACATGAGGAAGGACCACAGTTTTTAATTATAAAATCAAACAGATCCTTGTAGATGAGGGCACTGTCAAAATACTTAGATAAGTGGAATCCCATTTCTGAGAGGATTTTCTCTAGAGTAAAAGTTTTCCAATAGCTCACATAGCTTATAGCTCAAATAGTTTGACACAAACAGCTTGCAAGCTAATCCCAGCCAATTCTAAGGAAACAGCTTGGTCCCAGAAAAGTCAAGCCAGAGGTTTTTCAACCAAATTCCATAGAATAATCCTAATTTCATAGAAATAGGCCAAAGGCCAGACAGCTGGCACAATTTTAGTGAAACAGTCTCTGCTTTAAAAGGAATGGGCCAAAGATATTTTTAGCCAGCTTTGGTTGACAAAGTCTGTTGTCAAATCAGACCGAAGTACTAAACAAGTACCCACATACAGAACAAGGCTTTAACCAAAGACAAAACCTTTTTAAAATAGATCCCAAATCAAGCCTGGAGAGCTTCAAATGCAAAGAGAGTGTGAACTTGAGTCAAGGAGAAAGAGATGTATGCTCAAGTTCCAGGGTCAATGAGAAAAAGAGTGATGATGAGCTTAATTGTAGGTATCACACCTATTTGCTCACCAGCACTGGAACATTTGTGGGTCTTCACTGGTGCCTGTATGGACCACCAAAATATTGACTTGAAACAGAGAGACTACCAGATATTTCTCCAGGAAACATACGTTTATTCAGGATGAGCAGAGAATTGCAAGTATCAGCAAGCCATGTGCAGGACAATGAAAGCAGACCTCTTTTCTAGAGAGGAAAAGGAAACTGGGAGGGCTGGAGTAAACAAAGAACATGGCTTTTTACTGACTGAGTCCTTGCCAGGAAAGAAGAGGGGTCTTTCTTATTCTTGGGCTTTGCTATTGTTGTAGGGTATGAGAACTTCCCCTTCTGGTCTCCTGGTTGAGTCTATTTAATTGAAGTTTCTGTTTATCTTTTTTTTTTTACATTTGGAAGGCATGATATCTGTGTTTTGAGGTTGAAAATGTAGTAACTGGATCACTAACACACATGCGTTATATATTATACTTTATTATTATTATATATATATAATGTGATATACATTAATTTTCTCTGGCAAGATCATAATAATAACAATCTTTCTAAGATATTTAAATCATCTAATACTATGTGAAAGGAAAGAAAAGTGTTAGTCACTTAGTCATGTCTGACTCTTTGCCACCACAAGTTCTGTAGCTCGCCAGGTTCCTCTGTCCCCAGAATTCTCCAGGCAAAAATACTGGAACGGGTAGTCATTTCCTTCTCCAGGGGATCTTCCTAATCTGGGGATCGAACCCAGGTCTCCTGGGTGCATTGATGGAAGATTCTTTACCATCTGAGCCACCAAGGAAACCCATGAGAAATGAATCCCTTCACAGCATCTAGCTATCTAGCTAGCCCTGCTCAAAATGCAACAATTCAAACTGTTAGTCATCTTATGTTTAAGAGGGAAAATATTTGTGTATGATCCAAGTCAGAAGGCAGGAGGGCATCACTTAAAGAGTTTTTCTTGTAAAGCCACAGTGCGTGGATTAGAAACGTCAACTTTACCTCTTACTGCCTGGATATTCCTAAACAAGTCATTTAATCTCTCTGTGCTTCAGAATCTAAATCTATGAAGTGGGGATATTATTGACTTCTGTGTTAATTCTTTGAAGGCTGCATGAATTAAAATATGTAAAAATCTTCGTTTCTCACACATAATAAATTATAATTAGCTTTAGTATGTCAGCAGGACCCAAAGTACAGTATACAAAATTACTACAAATGTTCATTTTTTGGGTTATTTCTAGAAAAATTATACCTAATTTGAAAATAGTTCTTAAAAATGGAAACTAAAAATGAAGGTTTGTGTTTCATGCATGCTTCGCTTCATTTATTTATTGCTTGGCCAGAGGTATAATTTAGTCAAGGTCTTTAAAGAAGATGGTGTTGATTTTTAATTTAAAATTAGCAGCGGATTTGCTTTGTTTGTTCTTTTCAACATTGTAATTCATGTTCTTAATTCCCCCTCAAGTTACTTTATCTGTGTTTTTTTAACTACCCTAATTGGTTTTATCATGTGGTCATATTGACAGTTTGCTTAGTAATTTATAAAATGACCAAACTGAGCTCATGAAAGGAATAATGAATAGTCCATATTACATTCATAATTGTGATTTTCAATAATAGTATAAATTGCATACACAGTTTGTCACTAATTTCACTTTGAAATTAAACAGTTTCTCCAATGATTATTCTGTCTTCTTATTGACAATAACTGGTCTCTTACATGAAAGTCAAATAATGGTTCTATTTTATATCCATATTTTAAAATTTTTATCAAATGCAGACATCAAGTTATGAAATTGGTGATCTTTTTTTTATGAAAATTAGCATTGATTGAACATAATAGCAGAGAAAGTCCATATTGTCCTTGTGGGAGGCAGGATAATGCATTTCCTCACCCCTTAGGGTATCCACATCCGGATCCCAGGATCTTGTGCATATATTCTGTTACATGACAACAGGTAACTAAAGTTGCTTGTGGAAATAAATTTGTTGAGCAGCTGACATTAATATAAGGTTATTCTATATTATTGGGGTGGGCCCAATGTTACCGCCAAAAAGTAGAATTGAAATGCAAAACGGAAACTTAGAATAATGCAGTCTGGGAAGGATTTAGTCTTCCCTTTGAATTTGGAAAAAGGTGGTCTTGATCCAAGGTTTAAAGGAAGCCTCAAGAAGCTAGAAGTTAAAAAGAAACAAATGCTCCCCTAGACTTTCTGGAAAAGAACTCAGTGCTGCCAAGCCCTTGAAGTTGCCAGGGGAAGCCTGTGTCAGACAGACTTCTACAGAGCTGTAAAATATCAAACGTCTTAAGTCACTCTTTGCAGTGTTTGTTATAACATCAGTAGAAAGCCAGTATGGTGCCCATCTTCTGAGGGGGGCTCTCCTGCTGTCTCCAAGTCCGAGCAGATTGGGTGCAAACCGAGCACCTAGGACCGCAGACAACACCTAAACTTCAGACAGTGCATTTGGCAGAAGAGGAATAGTTCCTGAGCGTCTGTGAAAGAAATGATACAAGTGTGGCAACCAGTCTACAGACATGAATGCATGCAGCCATTGATGCCAATTTTATAAAATCCCAAGCCACTTCCTTTGCAGAAAAAAAAAAAAAAACAGTTAGCTTAACATACCACGTGAATCTATTTTATATACTTTGATAGTTTTCACAGTAATTTTACATTTTACTCAAATTGTGATAAATATCATAAAATTTTCTATTTTCTGCTTTACAGCTTAGAGATAGGGTCCCTAGATCCATTGTTCAAAATGCTATATATGTATATATAGATACAGATTTACATATTTAAATGATATGTATATACATATATATATAGTTATACATATAATTCAGCCTTTTGAAGAAAGGAGGGAAATGGAGGCAACATATGGGCTTAGTTTTTAGAAATATATGCCTGTATGCACGTATGTGTTTGCCCTGCTGAATTGAAATGTGCTTTTTCCTTCCATCCTCTCATGAGAACATTCTTGCTTTGCTTGCTAGCATTTGAAGAGGAATGAAAGAATTGGTTCATAAGGTATGAAGGAATAGAAAATTCCTTCCTAAAGTTGTCATGTTATCTTTCTGGCCACCTGGCCCATGTTCTGACACAAAAGAGACCAGTTTAGTTTATTATTTAAAGCTGAATACACCAATTCTTTGAGAGAAGGCTAAAAAACTAAAGGAAGTACTTCACTGCAGACAAGAAATTACTGTGAGCATGACTCTATGTTTCATTAACCGTGAATTATTTTCATTTCAAGTGTCTTTTTATATCAGAGCAGCAGGTTATGTTGAACATGAAACCCCAAAGAGAAACTGTGATATATTTAAGGATTGCTACTTTGCATTATTGTAACTATTTAGAGTTATTTGGTTTCTTTCCAGAATGACAACATGGTACATATTAGAAACAATGACCTAAAATATAGCACACACTTTTTTTTAAAGGTTTACTTTTAATTAAAAAAAAATACTTTTTCATCTATCAGATAAAGCACTGGCTTATGAGTAATTATTTTAATACTTTTCTTTTACCTCTCTTCCGTCCCTTAAAGAAGCACTGTTAACCAACCTCATGATGGATTATTGCTCCCTGCTGCACTAAAATGTGGCATATAACATGGAATTGATAAACTTAAAATTCTTACAAAATGGGGATGATATTAGTAAGTATCAACACATACCATTCTTACCAGGTGAAGGCACTGTTTTAAACATTGTTTAGGTACCGATTCACTAAATTGTCCTAAACAGTAGGAATACTACACTTGCATTTTATGCAAGACAGGTGAAATAAGTTATCAGTCATGTAATGGATCTGGTAAGCATAATAATCTTGCTAACAAAGAAATTTTCTTTTCTGTGCTTTTATCCACAGCTTAGATTGACATTAGTTTGGCTTTTTGGTTGCAAATAACAGAATAAATTCAGGAAAGAAGAGGCACATATACCTACATATACTAGCATAATAACACCTCATGGAACACAAGTGTTGTTGTTATTGTTCTGTTATTAAGTCATATCTGAATCTTTGTGACCTCATGAACTAGAACACCAGACTCTTCTGTCCTCCACTATCTCCTGGAGGCTGCTCAAATTCATGTCCATTGAGTCAGTGTTATTATCTAACCATATCATCCTCTGTCACCCTTTTCTCATTTTGCCTTCAATCTTTCTCATCATCAAAGTCTTTTTCCAGTGAGTTGGCTCCTCCCATCAGGTGGCTGAAGTACTGGAGCTTCAGCTTCAGCATCAGCTCTTCCGATGAATATTCAGGATTGATTTCCTTTAGTATTGAGGGTTTGATCTCGCTGTCCAAGGGACTCGCAAGAGTCTTCTCCAGCATTGCAGTTTGAGAGCATCAGTTCTTTGACTCTCAGCCTTCTTTAGGATTGAACTCTCACATCCATATATGACAACTGGAAAAACCATAGTTTTACTATATAGACTTTTCTCGGCAAAGTGATGTGTCTACTTTTTAATACACTGTCTAGGTTTGTCACAGCTTTCCTTCCAAGGAGCAAGCACCCTTACAAACATAGGAGGTCTTAATAAAGATATTGGAACCATGCAGTAATAAGCACTTAGAATCACATTTCCACCTTTCACTTCTTATGTTTTTCTTTTGCTGCTTTAGTCTTTTTTCTTTCTAGATTAATATTTTCTCTTCCCTTATCTTCAAGGTCAATAAGAAGTTAGCTACCACATAACTCTCATGATCAATGGCTCTTCATTTCATGTCCAGTCCATATGAGGTTTGTCTTAATTATACATTCTTATGCTGAGAAATTAGATTAGCCAAATTTAGCTTAGGTGTCCATATTGTCACGTCAAAACAAATGATAACTGCATCTGAAGTACCTTGAATATAAGAAGTAGAGGAGAGGAAGTTGAGTAGAAACTATCATAATTTTAGTAACTGGAATCTTCCAATGTAAACTAATGCTTTTTTAGTATTTTAATGTGCTAATGTATACACTGTATATTATTAATTCAAACTCATGCAATACTACCAATGAGAGGCTGATGATCTCTTTCTATGCAAATTATATGAGTAGACAAAAGTACATGAAAACTAGAACAGGAAGCTCTTCTTTGAACTCCATTCCAGCAAACACATGCAAAGGTTGTCTACAGAGAAACTCAATAGTAAGACTATTTATATGATTATATTAAATTGATTAACTTGATTGATGTATACTTTTGTAATGGATTTTGGGATAAATATTGCTAAGTGTGAACAATCAATTCATTTAAATCCCATGATTCTTTAGTCTCTATTATTTGGTTATATGAAAGTTCTTGATTTCTTAAAAAAAAATTCCAGTATTACATATATATGATAAAAACAATCAGATATAATCTGAATTTGTGATACTTATGATATAAACTCAGACATAATCTGAATTTATTATCAGACCATTTATGGTACCTACTTCTACACAAGTATTACAAGTATATGAACTGTGTCTTCCTGACAAGATATCATTGGGTGTTTACTATGAAAGAATGAAATTCTGCTAAACAATAAATGTCATGGATTTGGGGGTTTTACACCACACTATAGAAGACTTTCAGTGGTCAAAAATAGTACTAAGCTTATGGGGATGGTAGGGTTCTCTGTGGGGCTCTCTAGTCACTATGTCATGTCTGATTCTGCAAGTCCAGGTACTGTAGCCCACCAGGACCCTATATCCATGGGATTTCCCAGGTAAGAATGCTGGAGTGGATTGCCATTCCCTTCTGCAAGGAATATTCCTGACCCAGGGATCGAACCCACATCTCCTGCTTGGGAGGCATTTCCTGCTTGGCTGGTAGATTCTTTACCACTGAGCCACCTGGAAAAACCCTCTCTGTGGGGTGGAGAGATTAGTTAGATTTCCATACCAGCAGGAGATAAGACCATTGTCATGGGGTGGGTCCCATGTCAGTAGCACACCCTTGATCCCACCAGAAGGAAATGAAAGTTCTTTCTGAGGGAAAGAATGATTGATTTAGGCCCCAGATTTCTGCAGTCACATCTCTCTCTGTCTCTTTCTCTTTCTCTGTTACTCTCACACACACGTACACATTCTCACTCACTCACCATGAATGAGAATCTGTGGGAGCAAAAAGTCACAAAAAATTTAGACTTTCATGGACTCGAATGCTGACATTTTAAGAAATAAATAACAATTGATTATATGAAGAAAAAAATTAGAATTATTAAAGTGAGCCAGCAACAAGTAAATAAGGGGGAAAAAACAGAACTATATGGAGTACATTATTAAAAAAAATAAATAAGTGAAATGAAACAATATATTGTTTCAATGTAAACATGTGATAAAGTATAAAAAGGCCAAGGATGATAAGTTTAAAATCCAGGATTTTCTGGGAAGGGGACCATTAGAGATTTGAAATCCTGAATGAGGGAAGTGTTGGATGGAGAGTGACAGAATTCCTTAGAGTAAGGTTGCAGTTCTTAAATTGCCAGTAGGTTCTCAAGTATTCTGTTATGCTTCAAAGTTTATATGCATGCTGCACATATTTTGTATATATATCTATTTGTTGTTGTTGTTCAGTCCCTCAGTTGTGTCTGACTTTTTACAACTCCATGAACTGCAACAAGCCAGCCTTCCCTGCCCTTCATCATCTCCAGGAGTTGGCTCAAAGTCATGTCCATTGAGTTGAGGATGCCATCCAACCATCTCATCCTCTGTCGTCCCCTTCTCCTCCTGCCCTATATCTTTCCCAGCATCAAGGTCTTTTCCAGTGAGTCAGCTCCTTGCATCAAGTGGCCAAAGTATTGGAGCTTCAGCTTCACCCTCAGTCCCTCCAATGAGTATTCAAGGTTGATTTCCTTTAGGATTTGCTGGTTTGATCTCCTTGCAGTCCAAGGGACTCTCAAGTCATTTTATATACATTTTATACACACACACATATGTATATAATATTTTAAAATAATGAATAAAACTTCCAAAAGAAATTATATAAACTAATATAAAATTAAGTAATATTTTATAAAATAACTTTAAATTTTGTACTTTAGATTACATGGTAACACAAGGTCTAAATTTATATTTCCCAGGGAGCCATATATCCTGATGTCCTGAAAATTTCTCTTCTTTCTCTGTCTTCCACTTCTTTTCCTCTCTGTCCTCCTTCTTTTTGGTGGTAACCCTGAGAAAAGCTTGTGTCTGCACTTACTTCAATTTTAAGTTTAAACAATAAGTATATTCTGCAGTATTTCAGTGGTTACCTTAGAGCTAAATGGTTACCTACATCTGTGATGGCAACAATCAGACTTAATTCAGTAAATGGATTTATTTTATGATTTGTGAGTCACAAATCATTTTACTTTTTAATGGTTTAAGGTTAATGAGAAAAGAATGAAGGTTGAGGGAAAAAAGAAATATTCCTCCTAAGCCAAGGGCATGGGACCTCGTGTATATATACTTACTTTAGAGTAGTTTGAATAGTAAAACCAAAATTGATTCCAGAATGGAATCATCACGTACCTGAAATGAAAGTAAGTATACAGAACTCAAAATATCCTAATTGTGTGACAAAACTTTTTGTACTTTAAGAAGTGATTTGAGGTGAGTGTGGGATGTTTCGAAAGAACAGCATGTATATTATCTGTGGTGAAACAGACCACCAGCCCAGGTGGGATGCATGAGTCAAGTGCTCGGGCCTGGTGGGCTGGGAAGACCCAGAGGAATCGGGTGGAGAGGGAGGTGGGATGGGGGACCGGGATGGGGAATACGTGTAACTCTATGGCTGATTCATATCAATGTATGACAAAACCCACTGAAAAATTAAAAAAAAAAAAAAAAGAAGTGATTTGGTTTCAGCAAAATATTATCTGCTGCATTGCAGTTTTTATCTAATTCCTCAGTATTTAGTGTAATAAATTAGTAATTTTTAGTGTTGTAATTGTATAAATGATGTAATAGTTCCTTGCTAGTTTCGTGTTTGAGTATATTTAGATAACTTTATGACTACATAATTTGTCATCACTGAAACACAGCTTTTTTAAATTAAAACTATGACTAGTTTAATATGGTTGAGATCACCAGATTAAACCTGCAAAAGCTCAGTTAATTTTTAAGACTGGTATTTTACTGTTGACTTGAATTCTCATTTGAAAGTCCAAGGGACTCATAATTATAGAGTAAAAATGCAAAGCTCAAACCCAACTATAACATACCAAAAGCAAATTAAACCAATAATATTATGTAGTAGGCAAGAAGGAAAACATGTTCATCTTCCTACATTGAACATCATGTAACATCACCTTTAAGAGATTTTTCTATGAAAATTTGGAAGATATGTGAACTTCTTATTGGAAAGATATTATAATTAGTTCTGTAAAATATGACTGATATTCCTACACAGCATTCCAGTTCACTGCATTTAGCGTGTTACATTCAAGATATTAATGTTTATTCTTATGTCTTGATGAATGAATGAACAAAGGAAAAAATAAGTGAACAAATTCTTCAGGAATCTATTTTATATCTTCAGCATCACTCTCTTTCAACAGAAGATGTATTCCAGGATCCTAAGTGTCAGAAACTGATTGTTTTTTCTGGTCTATGGCCTGATTCTTTCATGCTTCCTTTAATCTTCTGGTATTTTCTTTCTCAAATGCTTCTTATAAGTGTATCTGGATATAATGAGGATCCAAGATACCTTCTGAAGCTAGTGTCATTTCATTATTGTATGATAAAGGTTTTTTAAGTAGAACAGCTTAAGTTTGACTAATGCGCAGTAGATAGTGACATTCCAAAGACGAATCAGCATTTGAAGAATCTACAAAGAAAATTTAAAATAATTAAAACATGTTGATCTTAGTGTCTTGAATCTTCTCACCTTAAGTATATGAGAAATGACAGGAATCTACAGAAAGTTTAATACACTATGCCTGCATTTGTGAGGCAGGGTGGACTAGGATCTGACTCTCACTGTGGGATTCTTGCAAGAGAAAAAGGACTTAATAACTCTTTGGCTAGTGATGCTATTTTAGGGTCAACCTACATACACTCCCTGGATAAGTCCCAACAATGGATGAATGTCTGTAGGGTTCTCTCTTATCTGATGTGAACTGAGTTGAGAGCAAGTCATCCTTTCCAAGAGTGCCACCTGGAGTCATGGAGGGAACAAAGCGGCAAGGAACTGAAGATGCACATTCCCAGCTCAGGGCAGAGTGGCAAAGGGTCATGGAGAACTGAAGTCAGGGGAGAGACAACTGGACTGCAGCGAATGTCAGAAGTCAGAAAAGAAACTCTTGCAAGATATCCAGGACCTTAGAGTTGAATGGTGGTTAAAGAACTGTTTTTATCTAGAAAAGAGGGAAGGGAAAGAATTGTCTATGAGAGGTTTCAGTAAACAAATAGAAGTCAACTCCCCATTTTTAATCTTAAAGGCATCTGACCTGAAATAGGCTGGTGTTAATATAATTAAGTCATAAAAATATGCTATTAAATAAAGATTCTGAGTGGTGATGGATATCTTGGACTCAACAGTATGATTACTGAATTGTGTGTGTGAAAAACAGTGTGAAGTATCCCTAGAACAAATTTTATCTGAGTGGGCAGGAAAATCCTGACAGTTACCACACTGAGTATATTTTAAAGGAGCAGTGGGTGATAAAAGGAAATTTGCATTTTGGATATGGCAAAAGGAGTTGTTCAACCTCCAGTTTACATAAGAAAATGTAAAATTTTCCTTAAAAAGCAAATTCAGTTCTCTAATACTGTCAAAGTAAGTGGCTGTGTTCTTTGACAAGGTTGCATTTTATTTTATTTTTATTTCCTCTATTTCTTTTGGATTTATTATCCAAATCCTGTCTTGACCAAATCTGGGAGTGAGGGGCAAATATCACTATCCCACAAAGATTCTGTTTCTAAGAATACATATGAAATCTCAACAAACTTTTGTTATATCACAACTTAACTTTTAAACATTTTAACAGTTAAGTTGAAAACTTAATATTATAGCAAAGAACAACAATTTCCTCACTGTCACCTGCCAAATTCTTGTTGGAGATGGTGTAATGCCCTTTTGAAGTAGTATTTAGTGCTCATTTTAAGCTAAGGTAAGGGAGAAGTGTGTGTTTCTTTATTATCTCCTTAATGATGAGTGTCTGAAATTGTCTTCTCTTTAATTTAAGGATTTGGAGATATCTTTCATGGTGAGATGCAGTTTCATTTAAGCAATCTGACAAGTCGAAACTTTATACATCGCTTGCAGAGGAAGCTTGCTGAATACATTTCCAAACAGGTCTACTGCTGTAACTTTCAGATGTTTGTTTTAAATTTCTTCTATATTTTTTCAATTTGCTGTTTTACAGAATCACCCAAGTACTTAGCCAATTAGTACTTCATGCTTCATTTTTATCATGAAAACAAAATCATCTGGATTTTCATCTACATTTCTGCTTTCTTTGCATACCCACTGAATTTAGCATCTTTCCTACAAAAGATATAGCAGAGGACCTTACAATAAGTCTCATGAAAGAAATTCACATATTTTGAAGATATATCAATATCATATTTTATCAGCAGCTACCAACAGTTGGACAACTTCTTGTGTTATATGTTGGCATCAGTTGTTAATGAGCTCTGCTATGTTGGTATTGCTATTTACAAAATAGCATATTTAAGATTTCTATTCTCAAGCAGCCTTTTCACACTGGAATAACAGTTATTACATTTGTGTAAATATAACAATATACTTACAGATTTTTTCCCATGTCATTAGATTTGTTTAGGGCTAAAAAAGAATGAGGAATATAGACTGGTTACCAGTTGGCTTGCAAACAGTATTTTTATTTTGTTGCAATATAATTTTATGAATACATAACTGCAGCATGTAAACAAAACAACATATTATATGCTTTTGATACTTGGAATTATCTTTATAATATTTATCCAATTGTTGTGACAGTAAGCCAATTTTCCATTTTATAAATATTTTTTTCAATCATATTGCCAAGTTGTTAGTTGAGTAACATCCTGAAATATTGCATCAAGCAAGTGATCAGAAACTCAGTTAAGTTAATCATAAATCCATGACACTTTCTACATAAAAAAGCTCTTATCTTGTGTGCTATGAATAGCACAGTTTATTCTATAAGTTGGGTAAGAATTTGTATATCACTGTAGTAATATGAAAAAAAAATTCTGAAAGCACAGGGAACAAAGAACAAATGATACATTGGTGACAGAAAACTTTTGAAGGCAGGGATATTTTAATCTGGTCAAAAAGAATAAGAGTTTTCCAGACTAAAAACTATACATTGATTTTGCCGTTCATCCCTCTAGCCCTCCTTTTTCTTTCTATTTATAAACTGTACCATTGGTTTGAGTTTTTTGAAGTTTTCAGATAACCATGAATAGCTAGAGATTATTCCTTCATGATAGTAGCATGTGTTATGAATATTAGGCCCAGTGCCTCAAAAAGAACATTGAGTATTCTCATTTCTTTTCATGGACTGTTAAAGAATCGACTGTTTAAAATTTTACTAAACATTATTTATATTGTACAATAAAAGTGATAGTCTCTGGTGACTGTCAAATTGTGCCCAAATCCTGGCTCGTTACATATCAGTTGTGTGATTATATGTTATTTTTCTCCTGTTAGCAGTGGAAAATCACGGCATTTACTTGATAAGAGTTGTGAAGGTAGCCCTGGTCCCTGTTGTCATGAAGAATCAGGAAGCCAAGAAGGTGGTATAGACCACCTGTTTGAGGAAAGACCGAAGATTTCTGTCTCTGGAGAAGGACATCCAGCTTAAAAAGGCACTCTACAGATTTATGAAATGGCCAAGATGCACTGAGGTGGAGTACAAAAGGCTATCCTCTGTAAGCAGTTGAAAGTGCCTCCTGCAATGAACCAGTTCATCCATTTAACCAGGCCTTGGATAGCGGAACAGCTACACGGCTGCTTAAGCTGGCCATCAAGTACAGACCAGAAAAAAAGCAAGAGATTGTTAGCCGCACTTGAGAAAAAAGCTGTGGGCAAAGGGGATGTCCCAACTAAGAGGCCATGTGTCCTTCAAGCGGGGGTTCAGACTGTCCCCACCTTGGTAGAGAACAAGAAACCTCAACTGGTAGTCATTGCACAATTGTGGACCCTGTGTCTTAAAGTGGGGGTTCCCTACTGCATTATCAAGGTGAAACCTAGGCTGGGGCATATAGTCCACAGCAAGATTTATACCAGCATCACCTTCACACAAGGTAATTCAGAAGACAAAGGGGTTCTGGCTAAGCAGCTGGAAGCTACAATATCAGGCCCAATTCCACTGACAGATAGGAGAGGTTCCCCATCACTAGGGGAGGCACTGTCCTGGGTCTGAAATTGGTGGCTTCCTTCCCAAGCTGGAAAAGGCAAAGGACAAAGAACTGGCCACCAAACTGGGCCACGTGTATACTATTGAGTTTTTTGTACTTAAATATAAGTTCTCCTTCAGCCAGTGTTGACTGAGGGTAAAAATTAAAAGTAGCATAGTGTATATCCATTAAAATGTATGGCTTACAGCATGTTAAAATAAGCCATTGATTTCTGACTTTTGGGTATGTACTATCTTTGATAGTCAGTTCGCAGGTTCTTCACTTTAGATCAAGAATTATACCCTTCTCCCTATTATCTTTTTCACATAGTCTTTACAAAAGCTAACACTGTGCTTTTCAATATCATTTCAAGAAAGTACTTATTTCTCAACAGTCATTCAGTATAAAGAGACGCAATAGACTCTTGCCTCTAAATCCTGTCTGTATTTTAAAAAAATACTAGAAGCTAGTGTTTCCTTTCAATAAAACCAATGTCACCTTGTTTTTGTACAGAACCATTAAAAGGTCTCTATCAGCATCTTTACCAAAGGTGCGTCCCTGTCCTTGTATTTGTGCTTCAAATACTTTGCTGATTGTGCGTTCACTCAGATGGTATTTTCAGTCCCATTTATAGTAGATCTTTGTCCTTTATACTAAGGTGTAAATCTATTTTGCCCCTAAAAGTAAAGCATCTGGGAAATGTTAATCCCAGACACTCCTTGTCACTGTTCTCTTTCATACTTCCTTAGCATCGTGCATTTAGAAAAGGGAAAACTTGAATCTGTGTGTTGTATGCATGTATATGGGCTTCCCTGGTGTCTCAGTAAAGAATCTGCCTGGAGTGCAGGAGACCCGGGTTCAGGGGTCTGGAAGATCCCCTGGAGAAGGTAACGGCAACCCACTCCAGGATTCTTGCCTGGAGAATCCCATGAACAGAGGATCCTGGTGGGCTATAGTCGGTGGGGTCACAGAGTTGGACCCTATTGAGCGACTAGGCACAGCACCTACATGTGTCAGTGTAGACAAATTAAATTTACAGGTTTCAAGAAATTTATGTTTAATGAGAAGAGACAAAAATACATCCAAGATGTTGATACCATTACATGTCAGCCTGTAGACTGGTGATAAATGCTACCGGGCTATAGGAAGCAGAGAGGACAATAAGTAGTGATGAGAGTAGGTGTTGTTCATTAGAGCTGATAAAGCAGTCCTCTCAGATGAAGTGGCTTTTAAACAAAACCTTGATGAAAGGGAGGGAAGAGCTATGTGAATATTTGAGGTGCCAGCACTCCCGGTAGAGAGAGGAAAGAGCAAGTGCAAAGCCCTGAGGTAGGAGCATGTTTAGGAAAGTGTTCAGAAAATACAAGGAGAATAATACAACTGGAACTGAGTAACTATGAAGATGATGGCAGGTTAAGATGTAATGTCAGCCACGTGGAGAGGTATGAGGCAGTGCTTCTTGGGTGTATTGAATTGAGCACTTCCACTTTTGACAAATGTGTGTGTGTTTATATATATATATAATACATATTGTTGTTGTTTAGTTGTGAAGTAGCATCCAATTCTTTGAAATCGCATATATAGGCTCCTCTGTCCATGCCTTTTCCCATGCAAGAATAGTGGAGTGGGTTGCCATTTCATCTCCAGGGGATCTTTCTGACCCAGGAATTGAACCCAAACCTCCTGCATTGGCAGACAGATTCTATACTGTCTGAGGCCAGGAAGTCACATACATGTTTATAATAGGGAATTGAAATATGATGCCCCAAAATATGCCTGTTATTTTGAGCTGAAGGCATTTGAAGTTCAACCAATAGGAAAGAAGTCTTCCTAGAGCTTCCCTTATCTGATTAAACTCTTGAGTTATGATAACTGCCATATACATTCCCTCTCCTGGAAAGTTTCAAGACCATGGTAAACAGAAAAAGTTGGCACTGAAATGGACCAGTACAAATACTACTCCATTAGTTTCCCCCATATGTTTGCCTTCCCACAGTTTATTACCTTGGAAGCCTGAAGTTTCTCCTTTTGTCTTGTCTCTTCTCTACATATTTATTATTAACATTCTAGATAAACTAAATTTCTAACCATTCCTTTGAGTTACTCATCACTGAGTTTCTCCTGCATGTATGCACTCTGTATAGGATAATATACCTCATTTGTCTTTTCTGTTATTAATTTGTCTTCTCTCAGTTTAATTCACAGGGCCCCAGCCAGAGAAACTAGGAGGGTAGAGGAAACTGGACTCGACTTTTTGTAGGAGTCGACTGGACAACAATAGCAAATAGTTTTTGCTGTCTGTAAATGAAAATAATAGTCTGTTTAACCATACGCTGTGCTGCTCTGCTTTGCCACTCAGTCGTGTCCAACTCTTTGCGCCCCTTGGACTGCAGCCCACCAGGCTCCTCTCTCCGTGGGGATTCTCCAGGCAAGAAGACCTGAGTGGGTTGCCATGCCCTCCTCCGGGGGATCTTCCCGACCCTGGGATCTAACCCAGGTCTCCCGCATGGCAGGCAGATTCTTTTACCATCTGAGCCACTGAGGAAGCCTAAGCTATGCATATATAATGCTTTTAAAGCTAATATGCCATCCTTACAGGGTAATATGAAGAAAAAATAAAACTAAAATAACTTATAAAAGTGTGTTTCAGTACAAAGGCTCAACTGTACTTTAAGACACGACAAAGCCGCCGGATGCTTGCCTTCACATGTAGAGTTCCTGTCACCTTTGTGGCCATGCTGGTGGTCTGAACTGGCAACTCAGCACTAGAGACCCTTTAGGTTACGGCCATGTGATTGCTCAAAAAGTGAACAGTGCTTGGGAAAATTGAAGAAAGCTCAGACCCAACTTCACCTGATTTGCATAAGTTTTGTCTTCTCTGTAATGGGGAAGTAACTTACATTGAAAGTGGTGTTTGGGTCTGAGCCAGACAATAAAAAGTTCTGAAACAAGCAGGGTAGTTCTTCTTTGTGTGGCATTGTCTTTGAATTTCAGAATGTCCTACTGTCTGGTCTTACCAAATACAGCGTGTCACAGTCGGTGAGATAAACAAAGCGCTTTAAATAATTCCAATTTTCTCCCCTGCATCTTGGTAAAGATCTTGGTTTTATTCTTTTCTAAGTGTAATGGGCAACTATGGCAGCCTTTAGAAGAAAAATGCCATGATCAGACATTTATTTTAAAAGAATCATCCTTTGATTAAATGTTAAGCGCTAGGACATGAGAATTAAAACTCACAAATAAAATAATTGTATTTTATATACTTTTTGTTTGTTTTCTTTTTCTTTTTCTTTTGCCTTCAGTGTTTCAGAATAACATATTTTAGGAAAATACTGAATTCATTTGAAACAAAAACATTTTACCTGTTATCAAGTTTAAACATTGTCATAGGGAACATCAGTTTGACAGAGTTCAAGGTTGTAGACAATTGGGAAGATAGTCCAGACCTGCAGATTTGGTGTTGATATGTTGAGTTCTAATAGTGTCTATATTACCAACCATTATGGAAAGTAGACAGCAGCTTTTCCACACTCTTAAATATAAATCTAAAATTGTGTTCTACCTCTAATGACCCCACATTATAATTAATACTATATTGCGGGGAGTGGGCAATATCATGTTCTTTCTCATTCAACAATGTACCAAAATAATGGGGGTCATTTTGGCTTAAAATGAGTTTGTTTTTCCTTCCCTCCCACACTGCTTATGTCTCTGGATACAAGCTTTTCCACCCCATAATTCATACTGAGAGTAAACTGGCTGGGATAGCCAGGAAGACTGCTCAAATCAAAGAGATATGTGGTCCCAGTGGAGACAGTACTTCTCTCTGAACCTTATATCATACTCAGTTGATTCAAAAAATGGTTGTTTAAGGGAGATGTTTTTTCCTAGGCCCAATCCATCAAATATATTAGAAAACTTTTCACACTAAAAACCTGTGCTTGGCAATAAATCACTCAATAGTATCTGTAAGAGAGGAAAAGAAAAGCTGCTTTAATTGTTTCAGTCCTTAAATCAGTTAAGAAGGACACACCAACTTAGGAATTTTAACAGTCAAATCTTATCTATGAACAATTTGCTAAGTTCATCAAGTTTGTCATTAAAACTATACATGAAAGTATTTGATTTGATGTTAATGACCAAGTATTAACATACTTCCCAGGGATGCTAGTAGTAAAGAATCAACCATCCAATGTAGGAGACACAAGAGACACAGGTTCGATCCCTGGGTCAGAAAGATCCCCTGGAGGAGCTCATGGCAACACACTCCAGTGTACTTGCCTAGAGAATTCCATGGACAGAGGAGCCTGGAGGGCTATAGTCCATAGGTTTTCAAAGAGTCAGACACCACTAAATCTTCAGGCACACATGAAGATTACTAAAAATGTGAGTCTAGAACCACACAACAATTGCACATATAGTGTTGGGGAATATATAGTAGTATTTCATTTAGAAGCAGGGACTTTTGAGGTTGGCTATCTGGGTTTAAATGCTAGCTCTACTGCTAACCAGATGTGTTACCTTAAGTAAGTTATTTTTCTTTTCTATATTTCATTTTCCCTATCTGTAAAGGGATATCTAACTACATGTTTGTTGTGTGAATAAGATAACCCATGCACTTAAAATACTTAAAATGTTTGTTGAATAGGAACTCATATATAAAAATTTGGCATTATTGCTGTAATTTAGAAGATTAGCTGTACTAGATATTTATGTTTCACTTTAAGGAAGAGGAGCAAGATTTTGACACAGGCTAAGTGGGAATATATGTGTTTGCTCCATGGTGCAGAACAAATACAGTTTTCCTATGATATAATGAACTGTGATACTTCAAAAAAATTTCTCTCTTTTAAAGTGAAAAAATTCACATCCTAGCTTTAATTTCTATTAAATTTTCTGCAGAATAGGCAGGTTTTATTGCTACAACAGGGATTAAGCACCAGATGTATTAGTTGACAGCATGTAGATACCTAAAGAAACTCATATATATGGCTCTAGTTTATGCCCTTTTATGAATTTCCTAATATTTAGAAACAAAAAGATAAAGACCATTGTTCACTTGGTAGTAACAATTAATTCTATAAAATCCTAGAATGGAAATCAGGAGGTAAAGAAAAAATTACAGTTAAAAGCAGAGTAAGTTAGTTTATTCACACAGTTTTTCAGGAAATTTTAAATTAAGCCTTACTTATAAAGTTAAATGTCATCCAAAGTCATGATAGAAAGATATACCAAAAAATAAATAAAATTAGTGTCAAAATAAATGGTGTTGTCTTTGCAGATTCATGTTAGCCTATGAACACAGAAAAATAAAAAACTGCTATAATGCTATTAGAACTATAGAAGCACTGTTAATCAAACTGACTTTTTTAGGGGCAAATGCAAGGCCTGGAGTGTTATTTCTATGGTTGTTAACTCCCCTGTTTTATGTTATTTGTCCATTAGGTGTTTAAGGAATTGTGCTTCCAACTTATTTGCATAGCACTATTGTTCAATATCCACACTGTCAGTTGGTTGTGTTTTTTCTCTGAATGATGTTCTCATCTGTTAGTATGGATGGAGTTGTCAGCAGCAACAGTAGCAGCAGGAATCACCATGATGTTCTGGAGACCTGTGTAAAGTCAAAAGGATCTGAAAGTCTCAGGAGGGCTGAGGACCTTCTCTTTAGTTACCATTTACCAAGACATGTTTCTTGGCAATATGCATTAGGTGTTTACTATGTATCTTGTGACATTTTTAGGCAGGGATGCAAACCTGAATGAAACTGAGTCCACAGTTCCTGCAGCAGCTCTGCCATGGAGTAAATTCATGCTTCTACTGAGGTTGCTGAGACCACTCTTCTCCTCTTCTCTCCCTTGTTATTAGTGTTGGTAATTAATTTGAACAAGCCCCTTCATCTCCACTTCAGAGGGAAAGGGATGAGTGAGTACTGGTTATGAAAATGGAGATGAGATTTCTCAGTGGCTGAGTCATGCCCACCTCTTGAGACCCCATGGATGATAGCCCCCCAGGCTCCTCTGTCCATGGGATTTCCCAGACAAAAATACTGGAGTGGTTGCCACTTCCTTCTCCAGAAGATGAAATTAGAGTACTGTTAAGCCAAACAACTTCCCTATAAACTCATGTTTCTTTGAGAAAGATATTTACCTTTGGTTGTGTCACATTCAAGTGGTCCTATTGATAAGAATCTAAAAATCAGTGTAGACCATGGTGGAGTTCTAATGGGTTTAAAGCAAAGTTTTGAAGTACCTAAAATCAGATGAATGAGGTATACTAGGAGTGATAATTTTGTCTGAAGATAACTGCTCTCTATACATGCTCTGCCTTAAAATTAAGCTCACACATGTGCATATTATATTTTCTATAACATATAATGCCAAAACATTACTTTTATATTTTGAAACATAAAAAGTAAGTGGTTATGCCAGGTATATAAATGTATTCAAAGGCTAAGTACATGCAATAGTACATAAAATACATGGGCTCCAAAAATTCTATTAATGTAAATATACCTGATTGATATAGTTTTTAAGTATAATAGCTGATATTCCTTTAAGATATTTGAGGTAACTTGGCCTGCCTAATGAAAATTATCAACTTGGGAAACTATTCTATGTGTTACTAAATGTCAGATGTTTAAAAGAAAATATCTGGTTAGTTTATTAAAAGTCAGTTAAGCAAACTTATGTTTAACCTTCTATTAATACTTCAGTGAAGCTGCCCTGCATAAGGGACAGGACTTTATTACCTAGGTAGAAATGGGAACCTGAAAGCTACTGAGTACTATAGATTTCCCAGTGTATCATAATTATAGAAACACCTGTGTCAAATAACTCCAAGTTGATCTACTCTAAAAATACAGAGTGCTTAATAGTCCCGAGAACCAAACTCACTGCCAACAAGCCACAGGTGTTCACCGCAGGGAGCCATAAAAAATGTGAAGATGAAGGATGTGATGACATTTCCCAACACAATATATATATATATATATATATATCCCCAAATGAACTTATGCATTTATAATTCAGTTGGTTTTTAAAAATTGTTAATGTGGCATTTAGGTTATTTTTAAAAATAAAAAGCTGTTAAACTTCCAAAATGTGCATAATATATTAGTTTATAAAATTGGATGCAAAGGGATAAAATCAAGTTAGAATCAGAGTTTTAATATTTAAAATGTTTTATCTTATTCATGATAGCACTTGATTGCCTATTTCCTATATTGAATCTAAAGTTTATGCAGATAAGTAATTATATGAATGAATCTTCATTAAAATACAGCTTTTTGAATTTTATTAATTCAAGTAGCAGTCCTCAGATAGACTGTTTGCTGCAATAAAAATTATAATCATGTTTCTCCTAAGATTTTATTTGTTATTGTTCATATAAAAAGTTATGTCTAAATTGAGCCGTAATCATATTGTTCCATATTTCTTTAACATCTACACTAATTTTTCTATTTAATTTCATTCAACATGAAAAGAATACTTAGTAATGCATTTTGCAGGCTTTATTAGTGCCTTCCAGACATTCATGTTTGTTAACTGAACACACTTGATTATCCATGCTGATGGGAGACTACGGAAGCATGGATAATTGAAAATAGTAGGTAATTCAGAAAATTGCTGTGCAGTCAGATGCATGTTCACAGAAACATATTCACACGTTTGTTCAAATATATCCACTTTGTCAGTTCTGTAAGTAAATGATCCAAAGTGGTTGATATGGTTTCTGCTAAAGTACATGCAGATAATAAAATGCATGTGCCACCGTCTAACTCAACACAGAAAGAGAAGAATATCGGTATTTCTGCCTTTAGAACCTTATGTTTCCATGTAGGCAATCCAAACTCTCCTCTAGGTTAGTTCTGAGATGGTCCAGTTAATACCATGGTGCTACCAGTCTACAGGGAAAAGTATGGGTTAAGGTTATAAACCAGTTTGACTGGTAGATCTGACCAGTAGACCAGAGTCCACTCAGTGGGCTATAGAGCAAAATCAGAAGTAACCCCACATTCTGACATTTTAAAAGTAAAATACATTAATAAGGTTATTTGTTTAACTATATAAAAAAAATGGCAGTGATGTAAGTAAGATAGAAGTTTACTTTTCTGTTGTGTTAGGCGTGATATGCTAGGAGTGGCAAGATGACGTTTCTTTGCTCAGTCAGGTGAGCTTTGAGGCTTCTTGTACTTCCTTGCTCTGGTGCCTACTCTCAGTCGCCTCTTGACATGACCAGAGATAGTTCACGACAACCATATCCACTTCTCAGCCCACAAACAGGGGAAAAGGAAATGGAGGACAAGCAATTTCCATTCAGTGAGGGTGACCGGGGAGGAGCCAGTATCTTATTTCCCACAACTTAAGCAAGTGTTCCAGGCTGGCTCAGTGAGGCTGTGAATATAGTCTCCAACAAGGGGCTCATTTACTCAACTAAAATGTAGGAGTTCAAAGACTAAAATAAGAAGAGAAAAATGAATGCTTAAAGATAATTGCAGTCTTTCCCATAAGAGATAGCAAAGAGAAAATATTACAGTAAATCATAATGAATAGTCAGGATATTTATCCTCCAGAAATGGTTAAAATCAGGTCGGATTCTGAGGAAAGAAAATGAGATTACTCCTATTGATAGTATGAAACTCCCTATGGAAAGACTCTAGAAATGTTAAAAGCTCCCATCTTCCCTGTTGAGACAGTGACCATTATTATTTCTAATAACTGAGACTATCTTCTGAAAAAAAACTGAATTTCATATTACATAGAAAGTCAGAAGTTAAAGGGAAAGTAGTGTCTGTATTTTTCAGTGTTTTCTAAGGTATGTTCCCTTGGATAGTAGTTCAGTGAAATAGTTATTGGGAAACTTGTTTTCTTATCAAATAGATTTAGCAGACATTGACTACTGTTATCACCAACTAGACAATTTTAAGGTCTAAGCATATGGTTTTCCAGTAGTCATGTATGGATATGAGAGTTGGATCTTAAATGGCTAAGTGCTGAAGAATTGATATTTTGGGTTTGTGATGCTGGATAAGACTCTTGAGAGTCACTTGGACTGCCAGAAGATTGAAACAGTCAATCTTAAAGGAAATCAACTCTGAATATTCTTTGGAAGGACTGTTACTGAAGCTGAAGCTGCAGTATTTTGGCCACCTGATGTGAAGAGTCAATTCACTGACCCTGATGCTAGGAAAGATGCAAGGCAAGGAGGAGGAGGTGGCAGAGGATAAGATGGTTAGATAGCATTACCAACTCAATGGACATGAATTTGAGGAAACTCTGGGAGATAGTTGAGGACAGAGGAACCTGGCGTGTCAGAATCCGTGGTCGCAAAGAATAACATAATATTTTGTGACTGAACAGCAACAGCAAGCATATTAATAGGTATAGCATCATATGCTGCTACTGCTAAGTCACTTCAGTCATGTCCGACTCTGTGTGACTCCATAGATGGCAGTCCACCAGGCTCCTCTGTCCCTGGGATTCTCCAGGCAAGAACACTGGAGTGGGTTGCCATTTCCTTCTCCAATGCATGAATGTGAAAAGTGAAAGTGAAGTGGTTCAGTCATGTCTGACTCTTTGCAACCCCATGGACTGTAGCCTACCAGGCCCCTCCATCCATGGGATTTTCCAGGCAAGAGTACTGGAGTGGGGTGCCATGTCCTTCTCCAATAGCATCATATAGTAAAGTGCTAATCAAGGGCTTCCCTGGTGGCTCAGATGGTAAAGAATCTGCCTGCAGGGCAACAGACCGAGGTTTGATCCCTGTGTCAGGAAGATCCGTGGAGAAGGGAATAGCAACCCACTCTAGTATTCTTGCCTGGGAAATCCCATGGACAGACGGGCCTGGCAGGCTCCATTTAAATGCCTTTATTCCAAATATATTAACCACATAATTATTATTCAAGTGCATTTATCAGTGTATTTTGAAATAGCCTTTTAAGGAAGTCAATTTGATCCAAACTCTTTGACAAGATATTTTAACAAATGAGGACCAAGTATTTATATACTTTAATGAGAACTAGATAAGTCAATTAACCTAACACTCCATGCAGTGAGGTCTCAGCTTTTAGTATAAACTATTTATTGATTTAATCCATGGTTCATGGACTAATTCTAGCCCGTTGCCCATTTTATAAATAAAATGAGATTGAACTGTTTTTTTTTTTCTTTGAGATTGAGCTTTTATACTCATTCATTCACTCATTGGGGCTCATTTCTCACTGCAGTAGTAGAGTTGACTAGTTGTGATGGAGTTTGTGTGACTCACAAAGCCTCTAATATTTACTGTTGTTTTTTGTTTGCTTTTACAGAAAGACCATAGACTCCTGATTTAATTCATTCTGAAATATACCTAAAATATGAGTTAGTATGGCTTCCCAGGTGGCACAATTGGTAAAGACTCTACCTGCCAGTGCAGGAGGCACAAAAGATGTGGATTCGATCCCTGGATTGGGAAGATCCCCTGGAGGAGCAAATGGAAACCCACTCCAGTATTCTTGCCTAGAAAACATGGACAGAGGAGCCCGGCAGACTACAATCCATGGGGTCACAAAGAGTTGGACACTACTGAGAGCTCACACACACAGATCTCAAGTACCCCAGTATATCTTACTTGAAAAAGAAAAATAATTTGATATGAAATTGAATTAAGCTTGAGACACCCTTTTGGAAGCAGTGATCTCAACGTGTATTATTTTAACAAAAATTATTGATGAGAAATTCAGCAATAAAACTTAAGGTATATCAACTGGGTTTTATCTGTTACTTGAAAGCACAGAACTCCATTGGTGCTGTTATACTAAGCACTGATGTGGAGGTGAATGAGGCATGGTATCAGCTCTCGACTAGCTCACTCTCTAGCAGAGAAAATGGAAAAGAAATCCATCAAATATTATATGATGACAAGATCTATAATAATGTCCACCAAACTCTATTTAAGAAAGAGATATGCCACATTATTTAAATGTACGTTTTCCCTCTTTTTCCCTAACAGTTACATATCACGCATACATCAGGCATATTCCAGTTATTTTACATATATATGTGTGCACACGATCAGTCACAACCAACTTTTTGTGACCCTATGGACTGCAGCCTGCCAGGCTCCTCTGTCCATAGAATTTTCTAAGCAAGTATACTAGAGTGGGTTGCCATGCCCTCCTCCAGGGGATCTTCCCAACCCAGGGATCAAATCTGTGTCTCTTGCATTGCAGGTGGATTCTTTACCCACTGCGCCACCTCGGAAACCCTTTAAATATATACACTAACTCATTTAGCAATCACAACAACTGTAAATATAGTGCTTCTCAATCTGTAAAGACACAATTGTAAGGAAGGAAAAGTGTTTTACAGAACAGAATATGTCAGGCAGTGCAGTGGAGGTTCTGAAACAAGAGAAAGTGAGCAAAACTTCTTTTCATTTCAAATGTAGTACCAAGACTGGGAAACAAGAGTGTGTGAATCAACTCAGGAGAGTATTTTGCCTAAAAATTTTTATCACAATTATAAAAAGGATAATCAATGCTCTGTCAAATACTGCTGCTGCTACTGCTAAGTTGCTTCAGCCATGTCCAACTCTTTGCGACCCCATAGATGACAGCCCACCAGGTTCCCCTGTCTCTGGGATTCTCCAGGCAAGAACACTGGAGTGGGTTGCCATTCCATTCTCCAATGCATGAAAGTGAAAAGTGAAAGTGAAGTTGTTCAATTGTGTCGGACTCCTAGCGACCCCATGGACTGCAGCCTACCAGGCTCTCCATCTGTGGAATTTTCCAGACAAGAGTACTGGAGTGGGTTGCCATTGCCTTCTCCATCAAATACGAACGTATGGTAAATTCAGAGATAATATTCTCATTATTTTTGTTTACTCCAGTATCCTTGCCTGAAGAATTCCATGGATAGAGGAGCCTGGAGGGCTCCATTCCGTGGGGTCGCAAAGAGTCAGACATGACTGAGCAACTAACACTTCACTTTCACTTTTATTTTCTGGCATCTGATATGGTGAGATCATACTGTGAATTTTCTTAGTGACTCCATGATGGTTTGAACCTTCACAAAATTCTGCATGGTGTATAGTTAACTCAAACTATGTAATTATTGTTTGTAATATTATCACAATATTACATTATTAATTGTAATAGTAATTATTATTGTAATAATAAGCTGGCATTATTAAGAATAGTTTAAATAAAATAGTGGTTTAGGAAATTATATTTTATACATGTGTACAAACATTATGTGAATAGACTGGCATTGATAAAATATCAAATTATCTTAAGGGGTTATCTAGTCCAGTATCTTAATTTATTCAGAATGTATACGTAAAATTTATAAAACTATACAGCTAATCCCATCATTATGACTTCCAAAATACTAGAAAATCTGTATACTGTGAACTATTTATCAACTTCTTTGTTTTTGAGGCAAAGTTAGCAGTAGGTGGATTTTCCACTGTGTTAGAGTTGGCACCCCTAATCCCTATATTGTTCAAGGTTCAACTCTATTTTACCTATACATGAATGCAAAGGTTATTTTGCTTTTAGCTGCATTAAAGGAATGCATATCTAGATCTATGCCCACCAATGTCTTTCTGTCAAGACAAAATGCCATCTTGACAGAAAAATATTGTTTTTGCAAAAAGCCGTCTTCTATGAGAAAGGGGGAAAATAAAGCTGCTAAAATTGGTTGTTTGGACTATAATTCTAGGTGCAGTAGACAAATAATATTTTTGTCTTAAGACCCAAATGCACACATGCCCTTATAAAAAAGTTACTGATGC